>NC_090657.1:57554111-57691611 GCF_040937935.1 Hyperolius riggenbachi
GATTAGTTAGTTGCTTTCCTTTTTTTTTTATTATTATTATTCTTGGTCGGTTTGGTGGAGAAATATAATTCAATGATGCCTGTGTTGAAAGACCATTCAGAATTTAGTTCTTATTATTGTTGTGCTTACCACAAGAGAATTTATGGGTGCTCAAACACCAAGTTTAACCCTAACAAATCTGGCTTTGCAAATCTGGCGTAATTGGCTTATCATGAGGCATTGCTCATGCAAATATGCATTTGGTTTTGCATGCCAAATTATGCAGGGTCAAAAACCAATACCGCAAAGCAGTTGCCCTGCGGGAATTAGTTTGTGCTACATTAGCACTATCCAGAAGCGCCACGGGGAGGCTTCCCAATGCCGGGGGACCGCTGGGCACCAAGCTCTCTTACTGCTTGGGAACCACAGCGGCACCCCGGTGGGGGAGGCTGCGTGGCGCAGGCGACCTCCCCAAGCGTGGCCAGCGCCGAGGAGGGTCGTCCGCACCCACCTCCTAATATTAAAAACAGGCACTTACCTTAACGTCCATTGCGTTCTGCTACATGAGCATTAACTTGGGGGCACCACATGGGAAAGGAGTGAAGCATGGGTCACCCCAAGCTTTGGAGCTCAGGGCTGGCTTACACACAACATTCATTATTATTGTTGTGCATTTATATAGCACTAACAACTTCAGCAGCCCTTTACAGAGTACATAGTCACGTCACTGACTGTCCTCAGAGGAGCTCACAATCTAATTCTACCATAGTCGTAACCTATTGTCCTACCATATTATTATTATGTATTTATATAGCACTGACATCTTCAACAGCACTTTACAGAGTACATAGTCATGTCACTGACTGTCCTCACAGGAGCTCACAATCTAATTCTACTATAGTCATAACCTAATGTCCTACCATATTATTAGTATTATTATGTATGTATATACAGTAGCAATGACATTTTCTGCAGTACTTTACAGAGTACATAGTCATGTCACTGACTGTCCTCAGAGTAGCTCACAATCTAATTCTACCATAATCACAGTCTAATGTCCTACCATATTATTATTATTATGTATTATTGGGCAGCACGGTGGCGTAGTGGTTAGCTCTCTCGCCTTGCAGCGCTGGGTCCCTGGTTCGTATCCCATCCAGGGCACTATCTGCAAACAGTTTGTATGTTCTCTCCGTGTCTGCGTGGGTTTCCTCCGGGCACTCCGGTTTCCTCCCACATTCCAAAAACATACGGATAAGTTAATTGGCTCCCCCTAACAAAAATTGGCCCTAGACTACAGTACTTACACTGCATAATATAGACATATGGCAATGGTAGGGATTAGATTGTGAGCTCCTTTGAGGGACAGTTAGTGACAAGATATATATATATACATTGTACAGCGCTGCGTAATATGTCGGCGCTATATAAATACTAAATAATAATAATAATAATAATAAAATGTATTTATATAGCACTGTCATCTTCAGCAGCACTTTACAGAGTACAAAGGCATGTTACTGACTGTCCGCAAAGGAGCTCACAATCTAATCCTACCATAGTCATAGTCTAATGTCCTACCATATTATTAGTATGTATTTATATAGCACTGATATCTTCTGCAGCATCTTACAGAATACATAGTTATGTCACTGACTGTCCTCAGAAGAGCTTATAATCTAGTCCTACCATAGCCATAGTCTAACGTCCTACCATATTATTAGTAGTAGTATTAGTATTATGTATTCACAGTATATACTGTAACATTGGCACATTCTGCAGATCTTTATAGAGTACATAACCATGTGATGTCACTGACTGTCTTCAGAGAAGCTCACAATCTAATCTTACCATAGTCATAGTCTAATGTCCTACATTATTATTATTACTACACTGATATCTTCTGCAGCGCTTTACAGAGTACATTGTCATGTCACTGACTGTCCACAGAGGAGGTCCCAATCTAATCCCTGCTATAGTCATATTCTAACATCCTACCATATTATTATTATTATTATTATTATTAGGTATTTTTGGCAAATAGAAAAGACTCTTGGTTTACTTAAAGAGAAATCGTGACCAAGAATTGAACTTCATCCCAATCAGTAGCTGATACCCCCCTTTTACACGAGAAATCTATTCCTTTTCACAAACGGATCATCAGGGGGCGCTGTATGGCTGATATTGTGGTGAAATCCCTCCCACAGGAAACTCTTAAGAACCGTGGTACTCCTGGCAGTTTCCTGTCTGTGAACCTTGCTGCATTGTGGGAAATAGCTGTTTACAGCTGTTTCCAACTGCCAAAAAAGCAAGCAGCAGCTACATCACTTGCCAGCAGTAAAAATTTCACCATGTGATAAATGTCAGAATATAAATCAGGGATTTAAACGATTTTACAATGAGCAAACACTGACTAAATCATTTATACATAATTATTGTAAAAATGAAGCACTTTTTGATTACATTATTTTCACTGGAGTTCCTCTTTAACGCCTGCATAGACAGGCTGACGTGGAGAGGTTTTTTTAGACCCTATCCTGATAACTGTATGCTGTTGGAGCCTGGAAACAGTTAATTGTTTGTAACTGAACAGGTAGAGCACTCAGAGGGGCCCAGTGATTGCTGGGGGGGGGGGGGGGGCAGTGCCCCAGCATGCCCCAAATGTTGCACCGCCCACGTAGGCAGAGATCTGATTATGAAGCATGTTGGCCTGTATAAATTAGTAAAATTGTTTTTGAGAGAGGAGAGTTTTTTAATAAAATAGATTACATTTTATCAGAATGTGTGTTACCGTGAAAACGTGAATTTTCCCATGTGTTTTTGCACGACTTATTAACTTCAATGTCTTCTTTTCCTATTGATATTCTTTTTATTCAATTTAAACAATACAACCAATGTAACGCAAGGACAGGGCCAACTGAAGGTTATAAAGAAATGCTTCGTCGTAATACAGAATTCTGTACAAGCTAATTTCAAAAATATATTGTATCTTACGTTCATCCTGTGATGCTTGCATCATCAATGATCCTGATTCTCGCCCATCTGTCCGACAAGTATACGAGTACACAGCTACAGAATATAACTTCATTTAAAGGGAATCTGAAGTGAAAATAAACGTATGAGATAATGAATTATATGTGTAGTACAGCTAAGAAATAGAATAGTAGTAGCAAAGAATAATGTTTCCAGTACAGGAAGAGTTAAAAAAACTTCTGTTGTAAAAGAGCTTGTCTGAGCTCTCTGACCAAACTTGTGCTGTTTTCTGAAGCACTAAGGGCCTTTTTCCACTAGAGCGATTGTGATTGCTGAGTCGCAAAATCGCAAATCGCTAGTGATTTTTAAATCGCTAGAGTTGCTACTTTATCATAGAAATCACGAGAAGTATTTTCCACTACAGTGATTCGATTTGGAAATCGCTAATCGCAATCGCTTGCTGAAGCGATTTTTACAATGATAATGCAATGCAAATGAAAATCACAAATCGCAATCGCATAACAAAATTAATGAAAAATCGCAATCGCTGGCGTTTGTGATTTGTGATTGCGATTGCTAGTGGAAAAGGGCCCTTAGGGTCGGTTCACACTTGATTAAAATACGTGTCCGTGGCTCCACGAGATTCGTTTTGAAAAACAAAAGGGAGAGGCAGGATTTGCAGGTTTTTTACGGACCTTGAACACAAAAATGGATCTCCCTCTACACAGAGAACTTTTGCACACAAAACAGAGGCAAAAACTGATTGCCTACTTCCTGCTCCTACCCTCAACATCATCTCTTATCCAATAGAAACACACATGAAGAAAGGACATACGTTTAAACAGACTGGAAACATATGCTACAAAAGGACAACATTTTGAAAAACAGATCTGTTTTGCATTGTTTGAAACGGATTCGGCATGCACCCACGCATGCGCAGTACGCTCCCGATGACATGGGTTTGCTTACACGCATCACAGGATGAACATACACTGTCAGGTGTATTAACTCTTTAGATCATCGATATGATGAGATGCAGACAGGCCCGGATTTACCTCACAGGAGCCTATAGGCACAGATCTCCTGGCACCTTAGGCTTCACCCTCCATGAACCTACAAAACCCCCGCCGAGCCTCACCACAAGTGTGCTGGCTGACCCAGCTGTCACCTTACTTCCCCTGCCCGTCATAGGTAGCTACAGCTGTAGAAACACCCCCAATCGCAGGGTGATCCTGTGAGATAATAGGTCATCCAATCCACTTAGTGTGGCAGACTGGGAAAGTCCAAATGCAGGGCTGTAAGGGCACAGGTCTATATGACACTGTAGGCACGTGCCTACAGGCACCTGAAGATGGAAAGGCGGCCCAATCCCCTCCCCTAGAGTCTCCCTCCCTCCTTCCATATGCAGAATCCTGAATAGAGTGTAAATGAGAGTTTACTCACTCTGCTCTCAGCATTCCACTGACCAGATCTCCCTTCAGTTGGGGGAACCACTAGCTACTTAATATTGAGGATATCTTTAGCTACCTAATACTTTGGGGCACCTCTGGCTACTTAATATTGAGGGTACTTGTGGCTACCGAATACTAAGGGGCACCTGTAGCTACTTATCACAGGCAATGGTGGTAATAAGAGAAAAGTTACAGCAGGGCAGCCAGCACACTTGTGGTGCAGTTTGGTGGGGGTTTGTAGTTTCATGGAGGGTGAAATCTAAGATGCAAGGACAACTGTGCCTGTAAGCTCCTAAAAGGTGAATCCAAGACTGGACAAATAGCTCCCCTTAGCTAAGGCACAGTTTATGCAAGGATGTGTGGTTATAGTTACCACTTCGGTGTCCAGAAATGCAAGATCCGGATGGCATCAAGCTAGGGCAGGCAGGCTGGTGCAACTGCCGACAGTGTGGCAAGGCAATCAATGGGTGAAAGTGTCTGACATGTTTCGCCCCTCTCACGGCTTTCTCAAGGACCAGGACACGTTGAAATTACTCCTCAAAAGAATACACCATCATTGCCATTACTTCCTTCCTATACATGTACAGTATGTGTCTCCGGTACCGCGCACAACTCCCCTCATCGAGTGCCACCTACTGAGCGGCCAATGCAGAGCATCAAAGGATATCCGAGACCCAGAAAAGTGGAGGGCAGAGCATCACTACTGGGGGCGGTCCCCAGGTAGCAAGGCATCCAATGGAAAGGTGTCAAGGGCGGAGCAGAGCACTTAATTCAAATCTAAAGATCAAAAATGCTCCAACAGCCGGGTCAGTTATAAACTGATACCATTCAGTACCACATGACTGTAATCACGTCTGTCCACATCACCCAGGGGCTTATCCATCGGGCATCTCGCGTAGAGCTTGCAAACCTGTGAATGCACAAAAGCCGCCGACCCATATGGGGCCGGGGCAGGAGCATGGAGCAGCATGGAAGTGCAGCAAGGGACACACACACTTCTAGGGGCTGGAAGGAGTCCCAGGTAAGTAAATACCCGGGGCTTTCTCCAGCCCCAGTCAGCCGTCCTGTGCCCTCACATCACCTCCGCTTCTCGCCGATGGCCCGGGGTCCCCTCCGAAGCGTCTACTGTGTCTGCACGAGAGTCGCTTGAGAGCCGCTTGCGGTGGCACTGACCTCTAAAAATGGCCGGCGAATGGTTTCCGGCAAACTTCCGGCGGTTCGCGATCACAGAGAACCGCAAACTTTTCCGGAAGTTCGGTTCGCCCCCATAATGCACCATTCAGGTCAACTTTGACCCTATACATCACAGTCAGCAGGCACATTGTAGCCAATCAGGCTACACCCCCTGATGGAGCCACTCCCCCCCTTATAAAAGGCAGGCACCACCGGTCATTATACTCACTTGTGTGCCTGCAGTAAATAGAGAAGGGACAGCTGCTGCAGACTCTCTCATATGGGAAAGATTAGTTAGGCTCTTGTTTGTTAGCTTGCTCCTTGCTGATTTTTATTGCTAAAATAGCACCCCACAACAGCTCTTTTGAGAGCTAACCTTGTTCTTGTGATCTATATTTTTTTCTGTGTGTCCCACTGACACTTGTGTTGCATCGACAGCCTTGATAATTCATACTGTGTGTGTGCCACTACCAGGCCCAGCACATTCAGTGACTACCTGTGTGACAGGTGCACATTGTAATACCCATTACTGCATATACCCACCTACCTACGTGAGTTGAGCGCACGCAGTGTCACTGTGCCTGTCCGCTACCTGTCTGTGTGTGACAGGTGCACATTGTAATACCCATTACTGCATATACCTACCTAGCTGTTGTTCACAGTGCACCCACCTACCTACGTGAGTTGAGCGCACGCAGTGTCACTGTGCCTGTCCGCTACCTGTCTGTGTGTGACAGGTGCACATTGTAATACCCATTACTGCATATACCTACCTAGCTGTTGTTCACAGTGCACCCACCTACCTATGTGAGTTGAGCGCATGCAGTGTCATTGTGCCTGTCCGCTACCTGTCTGTGTGTGACAGGTGCACATTGTAATACCCATTACTGCATATACCTATCTACCTGTTGTTCACAGTGCACCCACCTACCTATGTGAGTTGAGCGCACGCAGTGTCACTGTGCCTGTCCGCTACCTGTCTGTGTGTGACAGGTGCACATTGTAATACCCATTACTGCATATACCTACCTACCTGTTGTTCACAGTGCACCCACCTACCTATGTGAGTTTAGCGCACGCAGTGTCATTGTGCCTGTCTGCTACCTCTCTGTGTGTGACAGGTGCACATTGTAATGCAAAGGCTTGACCTGTGGTGCGCAGGCTTGACCTGTGGCCAGAGCTGTCCCAATTTGCCATCCAACTTCTGTCTTGCCCAGCCTCAAGCGTCCTGTCAGAAAGGACCTTAATCTCGTTAAAGGTAGTAAAGTCTATCAGTGTCATATACAGCAGGGCCTCGAAAGTCCTCCTGTATTGTTATTTTTGGTCACTACCTCGGGATGTGCATGCCATGCCTGCTGCCTTCCTTGGATGTGTGTGGTAGCCGTCCCTGCTCCTTTGCCCACAGCGTGCCTGCTGCCTTCCTTGGATGTGTGGTGGTGGTAGCCGTTTCTTAGGCTCTCACTCCGGACCGGAATCGAACCAGGATTTCCCGGCCATTACCCATGGGCACTCGCAATTAGAGATGAGCGTAATGACCTAATTACGATTTCGCGAAATTTCGCGTAATTAGTGTAATTACGATTATGGCCGTAAGTACGTAATCGTAATGAAGAAGGATTTCGCAAAATTTCTCGTAAGCGTAATTTTTCGCGTAATTTTCGCATTACAGTAGGTATTGCGAAATTAATGCGTATGGCCATGCTCCCAAGCGGAAAAGTTGACGCATGGATCAATGTTCGGTAGCCGCCGAATTTAAGGGTTAATAGCAAAGCCCCCTTAAATGCTAAGAGCCTCAAATTTGGAGAATATATTAAGGAGATCAGGAGGAATAAGAGGAAATTTTTTTTTTTCAAAAAGATCTTATAGTTTTTGAGAAAATCGATGTTAAAGTTTCAAAGTAAAAATGTATGCAGTTAAAAACCCGCCGACTTTAACGGTTAATAGCAAAGCCTGCTTAAAGTTTAGGAACACCAAATTCCTAGGGTATATTAAGGGGATCAGTGGGAATAAGAGGAAATTTTTTTTTTCCAAAAACACCTTATAGTTTTTGAGAAAATCGATTTTTAAGTTTCAAGGGCAAAAATGTCTTTTAAATGCGGAAAATGTCCGTTTTTTTTGCACAGGTAACAATAGTGTATTATTTTCATAGATTCCCCCAAGTGGGAAGAGTTTTACTTACTTCGTTCTGAGTGTGGGAAATATAAAAAAAAAACGACGTGGGGTCCCCCCTCCCAGACCTCTTTAACCCCTTGTCCCCCATGCAGGCTGGGATAGCCAGAATGCGGAGCACCGGCCGCGTGGGGCTCCGCACCCTGACTATACCAGCCCGCATGGTCCATGGATTGGGGGGTCTCGGAAGGGGAGGGGCAGCCAAGCTTTCCCCTCCCCCTCCGAGCCCTTGTCCAATCCAAGGACAAGGGGCTCTTCTCCATCTCCGATGGGCGGTGGAGGTGGAGGCTGCTATTTCCTGGGGGGGGGTTCATGGTGGAATCTGGGAGTCCCCTTTAAAAAGGGGTCCCCCAGATGCCCACCCCCCCTCCCAGGAGAAATGAGTATAGAGGTACTTGTACCCCTTACCCATTTCCTTTAAGAGTTAAAAGTAAATAAACACACAAACACTTTAGAAAAAGTATTTTAATTGAACAAAAAACATAACCACGAAAAAAGTCCTTTAATATTCTTAATTAACCAATAATACTTACCTGTCCCTTTAAATAAATGATCCCTCGCAATATCCTCGGAAATGTTCTATCAGTTACAATGTAACAAAGTTATTACAATGTAACAACTTTGTTACATTGTAACTACGCCGCACCCGACGTCACTGGCCCCTAAGCCGCCGCATACGCGTCCGTGCAGGACGCTAAGTCCCCGCTGGCCCCCGCCGTCCACCCCGCCCACATCTGTCACCCACATGTCACCCACATGTGGGTGACATGTGGGAGAGGCGGGGAGGGCAGCGGAGCCGGCAGAACTTAGCGTCCTGCACGGAGTCTGGACCCGACAGAGCTCTGAGCTATATAGCTCAGATCTCTCTAAGCATCTTTGTATTTGGGCTCCAAGGAGCCCCATTGGTCCTTAGCAGACCATTGGGGTTCCTTCAAATCAGAAGGAACCCCATTGGTCTGCTAAGGACCAATGGGGCTCCTTGGAGCCCAAATTCAAAGATACTTAGAGAGCTCTGAGCTATATAGCTCAGAGCTCTGTCGGGTCCGTGCAGCACGGACGCGTATGCGGCGGGTGAGCGGCGAGTGACGTCGGGTGCGGCGTAGTTACAATGTAACAAAGTTGTTACATTGTAATAACTTTGTAACATTGTAACTGATAGAACATTTCCGAGGCTATTGCGAGGGATCATTTATTTAAAGGGACAGGTAAGTATTAATGGTTAATTAAGAATATTAAAGGACTTTTTTCGTGGTTATGTTTTTTGTTCAATTAAAATACTTTTTCTAAGTGTTTGTGTGTTTATTTACTTTTAACTCTTAAAGGAAATGGGTAAGGGGTACAAGTACCTCTATACTCATTTCTCCTGGGAGGGGGGGTGGGCATCTGGGGGACCCCTTTTTAAAGGGGACTCCCAGATTCCACCATGAACCCCCCCCCCCCCCCCCCCCAGGAAATCGCAGCCTCCACCTCCACCGCCCATCGGAGGTGGAGAAGAGCCCCTTGTCCTTGGATTGGACAAGGGCTCGGAGGGGGAGGGGAAAGCTTGGCTGCCCCTCCCCTTCCGAGACCCCCCAATCCATGGACCATGCGGGCTGGTATAGTCAGGGTGCAGAGCCCCACGCGGCCGGTGCTCCGCATTCTGGCTATCCCAGCCTGCATGGGGGACAAGGGGTTAAAGAGGTCTGGGAGGGGGGACCCCACGTCGTTTTTTTTTTATATTTCCCACACTCAGAACGAAGTAAGTAAAACTCTTCCCACTTGGGGGAATCTATGAAAATAATACACTATTGTTACCTGTGCAAAAAAAACGGACATTTTCCGCATTTAAAAGACATTTTTGCCCTTGAAACTTAAAAATCGATTTTCTCAAAAACTATAAGGTGTTTTTGAAAAAAAAAATTTTCCTCTTATTCCCACTGATCCCCTTAATATACCCTAGGAATTTGGTGTTCCTAAACTTTAAGCAAGCTTTGCTATTAACCGTTAAAGTCGGCGGGTTTTTAACTGTATACATTTTTTACTTTGAAACTTTAACATCGATTTTCTCAAAAACTATAAGGTCTTTTTGAAAAAAAAATTTTTCGTCTTATTCCTCCTGATCTCCTTAATATATTCTCCAAATTTGAGGCTCTTAGCATTTAAGGGGGCTTTGCTATTAACCCTTAAAGTCGGCGGCTTTTTTATATGATACGGAGCGTTACGGTTTAACGCGAAATTACGGTAGCGTTTAATGCGAAATTACGGCATGAACGAAACGCGAAATTACGCGTTGAAAATTACGCTTACGGTATTTTCAATTACGATTTTAATGGCAATTACGCTACGCTAATTTCGCATCGTAATCGCAAATTTCGCATGCGTAATTATAGTAATGCGAAATTACGAAAATTTCGGCTCAACTCTACTCGCAATGGCAGACTTGACCTCTATAACAGATTCTTGTTGCAGATACTGAACAGCAAGCAGAACAAGTATTTAATAAAATAGATGTAAGCTTTAACAATGGTAGAGAAAGACCCATCGAAAGTTGATAAGGCAACTGACATCACTGAGTGAGGAAGAGCAATCTCGCCATGGTGCTCACCAGTCCAGCCCGGCCGTAACTACGCAAACAGCTGTTTGCGGTGCGTTACACAGTGAGTTTGGTGTGTCAGTGTGAAGCAGTACTCTAATTACACTCCCTGATTGATGTATACCCATGCAAGGTGTTTTAAAGCACTTTAGGCCTGCAATTTAGCATTCAATGTGATTTCTGCCCTTAAAACGCTGCTTTGCGTCACATCCAGATTTTCCCCCAGGACTTTTGGTGTCTATCCCACTCCGCCATGCCCCCCTCCAGGTGTTAGACCCCTTGAAACATCCTTTCCATCACTTTTGTGGCCAGCATAAATTTTTCTAGTTTTCATTGTTCGCCTCCCCATTGAAGTCTATTGCGGGAGGTTCAGGAACCTAAAATCGGAGGTTCGGGCCATCTCTACTGACCTCATCTCTTTTTTTTTTTTTTTTAAACTCCGCAAACACTCCCTTTAAGGTGAAAACAACCCGCAGGTTGATGTGGTTAAAATGGGATAAAACTCTGACATAACATTCAATAAAAACATTTTTTCCTACTTTTTATTACCCATTCAGTTACCATATTTGCTTTTGTGCACAAGTAATATTGCCTGTTTACAAATGACAGGGTCCCAATGTACAGTTTATCTGCTCTGAAAGCTGCCATTGCATCTTATTTATAGATGTTAATATACTGTATAAATACAGCAGCTATCTAGTGATAATTTCTCATCTGTCTCTGCTTGTCAGCTTAGTACAGTTTTGTTTTGTCACATGGCTGGCTGTAATTAATTAATAAAAAGTAACAAAAGAGGAATGTAAACAAAAGATAATGTTATCACATCTTCAGATACAGATCACAGGCGTAAGTGCTGTGTTTACCTGTTTGAATGCTGTTCTACTACAATTTTTTGTGATAGTAGGTTTAAGGCTGTAAATAATCTTTTAGGGTCCGTTCACATCTGAAACCGCAAAACATTTTGCGGTAGTTATTTTCTCATGATTAACGTGGAAAAATCACTGGACACTGCAGCAGTTTTGGAGCGATCTCGATTAGCAGTGCTATGCATGCTAATCGCGATCGCTAATTGCTAATCGCGAATCGATGGCAAACCACTGCATGTAACACATTTGTGGTTAAGAACACTGCCATGTGTTAAATGCTGTAGTGTTTTTTTTTTAAACGCTAGCGGTTTGCCTTGAGAGGGAATCGCGTGATTCCCGCTCAAGTGAGAACGGGCCCTTAAGGGCTTGTTTACACTAAGAGCGATTTCGCTCTTCTTTTTAGCACTGGCGATTTTACAAATCGCCTTAAAAGCACTAGTGCACTATTTGCTCATGTGAGTATTCTCACATAAGTGATGAGCTTTCTATCCAATCGCAAATGTGGCTCCTGCATCATTTTCTGAGTGTTTGCGATTCAATAAAAAGAATAGGGAAATCTCAAAGCACTTGAAAAAGTGTTTTGAATTGCAATTTCCTGAATGCTTTAATGAATAAATACATTGTATTTATTCATTTCCGGGTCAAAGTGCTCACTTCCTGACAGCCATCAGGAAGTGAAAAAAAAATTGCTCCACAAAAGCGCACTTTTGTAGGTGAAAATCGCCCAGGAAGCGCTTGTAAAAGCGCTTAAAAAAGAACCCTATAAATCGCTCAGCACTTGCGATATAATGTGAACGAGGCCTTAGAGCAATGGGGAAATGCTGAGTTTCAGACCACTTTAAGGTTGCCCAAGAATTAAATATACTGTATATGTGGGCAGCTAAACAGTATTTTGTCAGGATATGTAAAATAGAGAAACCGAGAGCCCAGAATTGTGTAATATGTGTTGGAAAAGGAAAGGAGAAATGAATAGTAAGTGTAACGATCGGTGTAACACAGAGAGGGTCTGATTACCGGTGATCTGCAGTATCACCGAGAATACAGATATGTACCCGATTATTGATGATCTGCAGTATCACCGATAATCAGATATATCACTAACCTCTGGACACCAGGGTAATAAGAGTGTTTGGTGCAACAGAAATACTTTGAGGACTGCACCTGAGGAGCAGGTGCACAGCAGTAAGGAGTACTGCACAGTAACACGTTCCTTCCGCAAGCCTGAGACTCTCCCGAGGGAGGGGTCAGGCTAGGAGTAGGAAGGACAGAGTGTGAGTGACACCAAGGAAGGATGTCACTCCCAGGTCTGTGAGCTATCTCTTGGCTGATGAGATAGCTCTCGAGGTCGGGCAAGCCGGGTCGGCAACAGACAGACAGATCAGGGACAGAGACAAGAGACAGATGCGGAATCCTAAGACAAGCAGAGTTCGGCAACAGAGTATCAGATATAGCGAAGTACCTAATCAGAGATCAGAAGAGTAGTCAGGAAAGCAGAAGGTCATAGCAAATAATCAACAATGCCTAGTCTTGGGTGTGAGCTCCTTGATCATCAACACCCTGGAACTGGTCTGAGTATAACTAGATGGTAAAGCTAATTCCTAGTCTGAGGTGTGAGGTCCCTGGTCATCAACACCTAGAAACTGGTCTAGATAATAACACAGATAATATACAGTATTCCCTAGACTGAGGTGTGAGGTCCTTGGTCATCAACACCTAGGAACTGGTCTAGATAATAACACAGATAATATACAGTATTCCCTAGACTGAGGTGTGAGGTCCTTGATCATCAACACCTAGGAACTGCTCTAGATAATAACACAGATAAAATCACAGATACTGACAAGGTCTGAGTGCTACCACGTAGTGATCGCAACGCCAGACACCAGAGAAATGACCAGCACCCAGTATATATACCCACGCGCTCTCCAGCGCCTCCCCTATGTGCTGTGACCAATGAAAACTGATAGAATTGTCAGCTGATCGGCTCGATCAGCTGACACCCTTCTGACTGCCATAAAGGCTCTGCCTCTCAACGCATGCGCGCGTCCTTCTGAACCTGTGTGGTCTATCAGTCCCAGCCACACCAGACATGTGTTGTAATGCATCTGTAGGTTTGAACGCGGGGCCAGCCGCACCGCTGTCAGAGCATGCGGCGGTTTCCCCGCGTTCAGCCATACTGCTAGTGGTAAGCCCATGCGTGCAAACCGCCGCGTCGGACGCGGAATCCGCCGCCTTGTTCACTGGGCATGCGGCGGTCTCTCCGCGCTCCGTCAGGCTAGTGGATGCAGGCCCATGCGCGCCAGCTGCCATGTTGAACGCGGAATCAGCCGCCTTACTCTGAGTACTCGCGGCGGCTTTTCCGCGTTTTCTCACAGTAAGCAATTTATACTCACAAACCAGGGTTACCGCTCAGGCAACCACTGTAAATGCAGGTGGGGAGATTAGGCCCGTCCCCACTCAGGACTAAGATGACGCTCTCTGTAGATCCAGAAAAAAGGGGATAAACACCCCTTCACCTAGGGGTGGACTCAGGTATAGTAGAAGGTGAACAGAGGCACCAAAAGGATAAAATATGCTAAAAATGTTAAAAAGTTTGGGAGGCGGTGGTGGCCTCGACTTCCCCAAACAGACACAAAAGCTGTTGATTTTTCAGCAAAAACAAGGTTTTTATTCACATACTCCAATAAAACAGGCAACGCGTTTCTCAGGTATAATCCTGCTTCCTCAGGCAATAGCAGTAGGAGTATCACACAGCAAGAAGTCTAGTGTGTGACAGAGGCGCTAGGATTATACCTGCAAAATGTGTTGCCTGTTTTATTGGAGTATGTGAATAAAAACCTTGTTTTTGCTGAAAAATCAACAGCTTTTTCAGCAAAAACTGTTTGGGGAGGTCGAGGCCACCACCGCCTCCCAAACTTTTAAACATTTTTAGCATATTTTATCCTTTTGGCGCCTCTGTTCACCTTCTACTATAGTATTTTGTCAGGTCAGGGATGCCAAGAACTCTCTGCAAAATGTATTTGGATTTTTTTATGTGACATATAAAATGGCAAATATCACATTTTGTTGAATATAAAGTCTTTCTAGGCACCGTCGTGGGAAAGGTTTGAAATAAATAAAGAAATTAGAGAAAATTGTCGTCGTAATACAATGAAGGGGAAATCCCAGTTTATTCCATGATTTTAATAGTCGCCTGGTGTCTGAGATTAACTCCAGATAATAAGACTCATATAATCCTTGATATTTAATATTAAGGTGAGTTCCATAGCGCTTAATTGAATCGTTATGCCAAGTGTATGGGAATGTGGATTGTAAATGAGCTAATGCGGTGCCAAGTACCTTCGTGGGGAGAGCTTTGTCTTTTGCATATTAATTTTATAGCTCGATAAATCACTACATTTATCTAGAAGTTTCTGGAGACTTGGCAGAATCAGAATTGGGTTAGTTAAGGTTACGAGCACGTGATTAGCGTATTAAGATCTTTACTTTCTTTAGAGTCTAATTTTATACCCCTTAGGTCATGGAATTTACAAATAGCTGGTTTTGGTGGCTCAATACACAATGGAAATTATTTACCAACAGAGACAAAAGCAGCCGGCACACCACCATAGGCCGAATTACGGCTTACAGCTATAGCAGCGATCAGTCAAAAAGCAGAGCACAAATGACAAAAAAAACCCACTGTAATTCAGCCGCCAACAATAGCAGGGAACCGAATTTCATCTTTTCCCCACTATCCATGGCGGCCTGGAGGGGGCTTTTATAGGAGCAGGGTGAACTGTTTATCGGCTTTACCCTGCGTCCAAATCTCCCGGTGGCTGAATCATAGGTATGCTGCCCGGATTATGTTGTCTCTCTGTTGGTAAATGGGATATCTAAAATTCCGTCCGGAGGCACAGTGAGTAACCTGCTACCTCTGCTGTCGGTCACGAGCGTGAGCGCCCCTTCCCCACCGCCTAACGCCGATAGACGTCAGGAAGGTGGCAGCCCCAAGACCAGCTAACGCCGAAAGACGTCAAGTCCTGGGGTGGGGTTTTGCATGGGATCGCGGAGCGGAGCTCTGTTAACAGTCAGGTAGCGGCAATCACCGCTAACAGACTGAAATAAAAGAGAGGGAGACAATGGGCTCGATTCACAAAGCGGTGCTAACCCAGTTAGAGACTTTAGGCGTGATAACCATTGCACCACGCTTGTGAAAAGCCAGTTTAGGCGTGATAAGTTTAGGCGTGATACGTTTAGGCATGATAAGTTTAGGCATGATAAGTTTAGAAAAGTTTAGATCGCGTGCTGCAAAGCAGCGCCATTAAACTCTATGCGAAGTGCCCCAGACTTTGCTAGCGAAAAACTTTGATCAGCTGTGCACTGCGGTGCTAAGCCAGTTGGTGCTATAGTTATCACGCCTAAACTTATCATGCCTAAACTTATCACGCCTAAACTTATCACACCTAAACTTATCACACCTAAACTTATCACACCTAAACTTATCACACCTAAACTTATCACACCTAAACTTATCATGCCTAAACTGAGTTTAGGCATGATAAAGGGCTTTTCACCAGCGTGCTAACTGTTAGCACCGCTTTGTGAATCAGGCCCCATGGTTGTACAGAGGGAGGCACAGTAGAAAACGTCACGGGGGACAGAGGTTGCGCAGAGGGGGACATTGGACACATGGGGGTGGAGGGGGGCACAGTGTTCCAACTTACAATGAAATTCAGCTTAACAAACCTACAGTCCCGTTTTTGTTCATTAACTGGGGACTATCTGTACAAGGGATAATTAGCTTTTAGAATGTTCGGCAGCTAGGAGATAAACAAAGTTACATGTTTTTCTTTTAAGTGCATTCATTCCATTATAATAAACACTCAGCAGTCAGCCCATGTGAACTCTTCTTCCTTTATCCTTCTATCAAAAGGACACATTACTTTGCCAAACGGTGCGCCTAGCATTGCCGATAACTATGCAAAATTATTCTTTTGACTTCCCATTCATACCAGGCAGTCTAGAGAGGCATTCATGAGCAGGGACTAGGCTCAGTCACACCTGGATCCTGTGAATGGATGAAGGTATTGGAATCAGGAGGGGCATTGTTGTCTTTTATGAGCTGTGAAGCATTCTAACATGGCAGGCGCCTTCTGAACGAAAGGGGGGGAAAGATGACTTCCTGTTGCATCCTTTGTGGAGATGTCTTTTCAGCAGAAGCTTGGTGTGTCACGGTGACATCTTTCCAAGGCTCTATTAATGTTACATTCATTAATCTGTTGTCGAAAATAATGAAGAAGTTCCGCTGACCCTCGCAGGAATTGTAGAAATAGAAAGGCCTCAACCAGAGGAAAGTAAACACGAAAAGCTAAAAATCCATTCGGGAATATTATTTTACCTTTCAGATGTGAGCGTCATCCGTGTTATTCAGAGAGCGATCAATATGCAATATCGGCGCTGGCTCTCAGAAACGTTTCTGTCTGACTGTAGTCTGTTTCAGCCCCGGATGTACCTCACAGGAGCCTATAGGCACAGATGTCCTGGCACCCTAGACTTCACCCTCCGTGAACTTACAAATACCTGCCGAACCGCACTGCAAGTGTTCTGGCTGTCCTAGCTGTCACTTCTCTCTTACTTCCCTTGCCAGTCATAGGTAGCAACAGGTGTCCCTTAGTATTAGGTAGCCAAAGGTACCCTCAGTAATAACCACTTTACCACCAGCGGTGCGTGTATCTACGCTCCTTTTATCACCCTTTCCCCACCAGGAGCGTAGATACGCGCACCCCCTGCTGCTACCGCCGCTGACCGCGCTCCCACTCGCTCATGCGCGCTCTCACGAGCTTGTGCACGCTGCCATCCGCTCGCACTGAGATCAATGGACTGGATAAACCGTTCCCGTTCATTGATCTAAGCCCCCCAGCAATGATCGTGTAACGATTGGTGTCAGCACGCAGCGAGAATCTGATTATTGGCGATCTGCAGTACCACCAAGAATGCAGATATACGCCTGATTATCGATGATCTGCAGAATCAGCGATAATACAGATGTATTACTAACCTCTGGACACCAGAATAGTGAGAGTGTTTGGTGTAACAGTAACAACTCTGAGTGGAGACCACCAGAGGAGCTGGCGGCCTAAGACTCCTGAGGAATTCACCCCTGACTGTGGGTGATATTCCTGTAGCCTGTGGACCCCTGGGCGAGGGACCAAGGCTGGGTTGCAGGAAGCCCTGCAGCTAATATGAAAGGTTTTGCCCTGAACTGGGCTAACATAACACAGTAACAGCACAATCCTAGTCTGGGTGTGAGGTCCGTACTCACAACATCCTGGAACTAGTCTGGAGCATAACATAAATGATAATACAATTCCCTAGTCTTGGGTGTGAGGTCCGTGATCATCAACACCCTGGAACTAGTCTGGAATATAACACAAAGACAATACAGTTCCCTAGTCGCGGGTGTGAGGGCCTTGATCTCAACACCCTGGAACTATGCTAGAGAATACACTGAAGATACACAGTATTCCTAGTCTGGGGTGTGAGGGCCTTGATCTCAACACCCTGGAACTGGTCTAACAAATAATAATAACAGTACAAGGTAATCTGGCTCAGTGTGAATTCCCAGGTCCACCTGGTTCAAACACACTGTAAGGATCTGACTATGGTCTGAATGCTTCCACAAAGTGTTTGCAATGGCAGACAACCAGCAACTGGCAGGCAAGCAGAATATATAGTAGCTGAACTCTGCTGCCCCGCCCGAGCCACTCAGCCAATCATGAGTCCAGCAGGAATCAGCTGATCGTCCTGATCAGCTGACACTTCCTCTGCTGGTATAAAGGTCCTGACTTCTGGCCCGCGCGCGCGTAGCTCTTCATCCATCTATGTGGACTAACAGACCCAGCCACTCCAAAGGCACGCTGCTGCGTACAAACCGCCACTTTGGACGCGGAAACAGCCGCTTTGCTGTTAGAACATGCGGCGGCTTTTCCGCATTCTGCCACACTACCAGACGCGTGCCTTCGCGTGCAAACCGCCGCGTTGGACGCGGAATCACCCGCCTTGCTTTCAGCACACGCGGCGGCTTTTCCGCGTTTTCTCACAGTACCCCCCCCCCCCTGAGGAGTGGACTCCGGACATCTCCTTCCTGACTTTCCAGGATGTAGGTTAGAGAATTCCCTTTTTATCTCATACTCAGGCCGGTCATCAATCAACACAGGGTGGGAGGGAGTGGAATCCACATGCACTGCTGGCTTGAGCAGGGACACTTGAAATGATTTCTTGTCAGCTTGTTCTTTCGGTGATAGAAAGATTTTGGGCCCAAAACTCCTGTCTAAAGCGTCTGCTATGGGGCTTTTGCTATCTGATTCATGCATGAGAGGTAACCGTGAGGAACAGGATCCGTTAGAAATATCTGTACACTGTCCTGTCTTTCCTGTGACCTGTATCTTGGTATTATCCGCCTCACCCCTCTTTAAACAGTGCTCCTGACAATGGGCTGACCAGTTCAGAAGTTGTCCTGAAGCCGAGTCAATCAGCGGTGATTGAAGCCATAACCAGGGCATACCGAGAACAACAGCAGAGCCCTTCATCGGCAGGACCAGGAACTGTAAACTCTCTTCATGCACTGCCCCTAAACAACATGACAGTAGGGGGGTTTGGGAAAGAAACTGGGCACTGCGCAATGGAGAGTCATCCACCGTGGTGACCGAAATCTGCCGGTCGGGTGCGGATAAAGGTATCCCCAAGCTTTTAGCAAAATCGTAATCTATGAGGTTCGCTGCTGAACCCGAGTCCACCATGGCTTCTGCGGACTTGGTCCGACCTTCCCACGTAACCGAACAAGGAAGGATCAGCCGACCATCGTTCAGAGATGAACCCTGCTCACCTATGGTATTGACTCCCCCCAGGTGGTAGCATTTGTCTGGTCTAGAGGACCCACATAAAGTGTTCTTCTTTGGGCTCCTGTGACTCCTCTTCCCCAGACTCAGTCTTGTGTACCCAATTTGCATAGGTTCGCCTGGGGGTGAGGGAGACCGAGAAGAGTCGCGTAAGATAGACCTTCTGGCCACTCTACCACGAACCTGTCTCTGGTGGCGCAAACGGCGATCTATCTGTATAGCCAAAGAAATTGCCTCATCCAATGATTCGGGCTCAGGATGACCTATCATTACCTGATGAATAGTATCTGACAATCCGGCCAAAAAACAGTCCAGGAGGGTGAATGCGTCCCATCTAGCCGAGACTGCCCACCTCCTGAACTCTGCAGCATAATTCTCTACCGGACCTTTACCTTGACGCAGAAGCTTGAGCTTCCGTTCAGAAGTCGAGGCAATGTCCGGGTCATCGTAAATCATAGCCATAGCCTCAAAAAATTCATCCACAGAGGTCAGGGCCTGATGCCCAATAGGAAGACCATATGCCCAGGTCTGGGAATCCCCTGACAACAGAGTCTTAATGAATGTAATTCTCTGTGTCACGGTTCCAGACGAGTTAGGCCTTAACTCAAAGTATGATAACACTCTATTTCTAAAGTTCCGAAAGTCAGATCTGTCGCCAGAAAACCTTTCAGGTACAGGCATGCGTATGTCTGTGCTAAGAGGAGATCGCACTGATTGAAGTTCCTGAATAGCCCCAAATATCTGACATATCTGGGTCTGTTGGTTCAAAACTGCCGCGGAAAGTTGGTTTACCGCGGTGGTCAGGACTTCAACATGGCTATACAGTGCGTCCATTTGGGTTCGGTCTGCCATTCTGTAACGATTGGTGTCAGCACGCAGAGAGAATCTGATTATTGGCGATCTGCAGTACCACCAAGAATGCAGATATACGCCTGATTATCGATGATCTGCAGAATCAGCGATAATACAGATGTATTACTAACCTCTGGACACCAGAATAGTGAGAGTGTTTGGTGCAACAGTAACAACTCTGAGTGGAGACCACAAGAGGAGCTGGCGGCCTAAGACTCCTGAGGAATTCACCCCTGACTGTGGGTGATATTCCTGTAGCCTGTGGACCCCTGGGCGAGGGACCAAGGCTGGGTTGCAGGAAGCCCTGCTGCTAATATGAAAGGTTTTGCCCTGAACTGGGCTAACATAACACAGTAACAGCACAATCCTAGTCTGGGTGTGAGGTCCGTACTCACAACATCCTGGAACGATTTAATTGGTATGCTTGCTACTCCCTTGCAAAGTCTGCTGTACAATCTGTGACTCCAATCGTTATCTGCACGATTTAATTGGTATGCTTGCTACTCCCTTGCAAAGTCTGCTGTACAATCTGTGACTCCAATCGTTATCTGCACGATTTAATTGGTATGCTTGCTACTCCCTTGCAAAGTCTGCTGTACAATCTGTGACTCCAATCGTTATCTGCACGATTTAATTGGTATGCTTGCTACTCCCTTGCAAAGTCTGCTGTACAATCTGTGACTCCAATCGTTATCTGCACGATTTAATTGGTATGCTTGCTACTCCCTTGCAAAGTCTGCTGTACAATCTGTGACTCCAATCGTTATCTGCACGATTTAATTGGTATGCTTGCTACTCCCTTGCAAAGTCTGCTGTACAATCTGTGACTCCAATCGTTATCTGCACAATTTAATTGGTATGCTTGCTACTCCCTTGCAAAGTCTGCTGTACAATCTGTGACTCCAATCGTTATCTGCACGATTTAATTGGTATGCTTGCTACTCCCTTGCAAAGTCTGCTGTACAATCTGTGACTCCAATCGTTATCTGCACGATTTAATTGGTATGCTTGCTACTCCCTTGCAAAGTCTGCTGTACAATCTGTGACTCCAATCGTTATCTGCACGATTTAATTGGTATGCTTGCTACTCCCTTGCAAAGTCTGCTGTACAATCTGTGACTCCAATCGTTATCTGCACGATTTAATTGGTATGCTTGCTACTCCCTTGCAAAGTCTGCTGTACAATCTGTGACTCCAATCGTTATCTGCACGATTTAATTGGTATGCTTGCTACTCCCTTGCAAAGTCTGCTGTACAATCTGTGACTCCAATCGTTATCTGCACGATTTAATTGGTATGCTTGCTACTCCCTTGCAAAGTCTGCTGTACAATCTGTGACTCCAATCGTTATCTGCACGATTTAATTGGTATGCTTGCTACTCCCTTGCAAAGTCTGCTGTACAATCTGTGACTCCAATCGTTATCTGCACGATTTAATTGGTACACTGCTGCATACATTGCTACTAAGATTGTTTAATATAAATTTAAGTAGTTCAGCAGTGTTAGTAAATTCCCATATTACATTTGTGAATCCTTTGTGTTCCGGCCCAGTGAGCAGTAATTATTTATTGCAGCAGGCCTGGTTTTTGGTAGCCACTCCCAACCTCAGCTGAACTGTTTTCCCAATTTCTAATTGAGAATCACTTCCAATTCAGCCATGGCAGCTACCATACCTATTTAAGAGCTGGAGCTTGGTCACTCGTGGCCTAGGTCACTTGTGCCATTTAATTCCGAAGTGCCATTTATTACAAAGTGCTTTACAACTTACCAAGAATTTACCAATAATTCACCCAGGAATTCAAACAGGATTCAACAGCCACAGGACTCTGCTGGAAACAACTACTCTGCATCCACAACTGCCTCCAATTCTGTTGCTAAAAATACCACTGCTGGACATATGTTGCACAGCCAAGTAGACTCTGCTTCTTTATTTACGCAGGTTTGCTTGCACTAACTGCATACTCATTTAAACTGTTTAGTGGTTGGAAACTTCCTGGTTATAATCAGAGACCATTACCATGTTTACTGCACTTTTTCTTATGTTCTGCCTGTCTGCAAACATCTACAAGTTGCATTGCAATATGCATCCTCCCAATGTACCACACTCCATATTCATTTCACCTGCTCTGCTTTCCTCACCTTACTCAGCTTCTCATGAGCTGTTAGCTCTCCTGAAATCTCTCTCTCCCTCCAGCAGCTCAAAAACCTCACAAACATTCAAATCCCATTCACATTTGCTTACTCTCTCCCTCCTACTCTTACTTGCAGCTGGTGATATATCACCCAATCCTGGGCCACAGCCTGCTGCCAGACAAGCATCCCCTGCTGACCTGCTCCATACACTTCACAGCCCTCTGTCCACAAATAACCTCAACACCCATCCTCGCTCCAACCTTATTTCCATCCATCCCACCCACAAACACCTACTCCCCCTACCCTGCGGTCTCTGGAATGCCAGATCCGTCCGCAACAAACTTACAGCAGTCCACGACCTCTTCCTCTCCAAATCCCTCACCATCCTCGCACTCACTGAGACATGGCTCACCCCTTCTGACTCTGCCGCAGAGGCTGCCCTCTCCTATGGGGGTCTTCACCTCAGTCACACCCCCAGACCAGACAACAGGACCGGGGGAGGGGTGGGTCTGCTCCTCTCTCCATCCTGCACCTTCCGTGTCCTCACACCACCTACCTCTCTACAATTCACATCCTTTGAGGCCCACACCATTCGCCTCTACCACCCCCTCCCTGCCATTGTTGCGGTCTTATACCGCCCTCCGGGCTCCACCTCACAATTTCTCGATGACCTTGCCTCCTGGCTCCCTCACATCCTCTCCTCTGACCTTCCCACCATCATCCTTGGGGATTTCAATATTCCCATCGATGAAGCCCAGAACTCTGCTGTGACCCGGCTACTCACCATTGCCAACTCACTTGGACTTGTACAACACGCCAACACCCCCACTCACACTGCAGGTCACACTCTCGACCTTGTATTCACTAAATCCACCACCATTGCAGACCTTGACATCGCACCCTTTCCACCCTCAGACCATCACCTTCTCACCTTCAACCTCCTCACGGAAGGCACCTCCAAATTAGCCACCCACCCACCTGGTCGATGGCAGCGAGACCTACGCAAGCTCAACCCTAGTGTCCTTGCTGACCCTCTCCATGCCCTCTCCTCCACTCTCCCCACCCTAACCTGTCCTAATCTTGCTGCAGCTCAGTATCACCAAACTCTCTCATCAGCCCTAGAGAAAGCTGCTCCACCAATATTTCGCCACAACCGACCCCCTAACCCCCAGCCCTGGCGCACTACCCATATTCGCATCCTCCAGAGGAAAACACGCGCCACTGAACGGAAATGGAGAAAAACTAGACTTAACCAGGATTTCTTACAGTTCAAGACCAACCTGCTGCAGTTCCACACTGCCCTTGCTCATGCGAAGCAGGAATACTTTACCAAGCTCATCGGAGCACAAGCTTCCAACCCCCGGCGTCTTTTTGCCACCTTCAACTCCCTGCTTAAACCCACCCCCCCACCCTCCGTTTCCTCCCTCTCTGCCACAGATTTAGCCACCCACTTCACCAACAAAATTGTCTCCATCCGCCAGGAAATATCCAATCTCCAATCTTCACCTCCCACCCCCTCCCAACCAGCTCCTCCTCCACCCTATCCTCCCCTCGCATCCTTCACTCCTACTACCACCGAGGAAGTCAACCACCTACTGCAGACTTCACATACCACTACTTCCCCCCCTTGACCCCATCCCTTCTGACTTACTCCAGCCTCACTTCACGGAATTGGCCCCAGTCCTCACTACCCTGTTCAACCTCTCCCTATCCTCAGGCACCTTCCCCACAGACTTCAAGCAGGCCACTGTACTACCCCTGCTCAAGAAACCCTCACTCGACCCCTCGCTACCCTCCAACTACCGTCCTATCTCCCTCCTTCCCTTTGCCTCAAAACTCCTTGAGCGTCTGGTTCACAAACGCCTGACCCAGTACCTCAATGCCAACTCACTGCTAGACCCACTCCAATCTGGATTTCGGCCTGCCCACTCAACCGAAACTGCTCTCACCAAAGTGGTCAACGACCTTGCCTTAGCTAAAGCTGAAGGTAAATACTCCATTCTCCTCCTCCTTGACCTGTCAGCAGCTTTTGACACAGTAGATCATCCCCTACTCCTCCAGTCCCTCCAGTCCTTGGGCATTCACGATCTCGCCCTGTCCTGGCTTTCATCCTACCTCTCCAACCACTCCTTCACGACCACCTTCAATGAGTCCTCGTCCACCCCCAACCACCTCTCGGTGGGAGTCCCCCAAGGTTCGGTCCTTGGCCCCCTACTGTTCACCCTATACACATCCTCCATTGGCAAGGTTATCTCCTCCATGGGTTTTAACTATCATCTGTATGCAGATGACACCCAGATCTACCTCCACACCCCTGACATATCCACCACTACCATGGACAAGGTCTCCTCCTGCCTATCCGCCATCTCCTCCTGGATGTCTGCTAGGTTCCTGAAACTAAATCTAGACAAAACGGAATTTATGATCTTCCCACCCCGGCCATCCACAAACCTCCCAGATGTGCATGTCACTGTTAACCACACTACCATTCGCCCTACCTCTCAAGCCCGCTGTCTGGGTGTCACCCTGGACTCCGCACTCTCCTTCACTTCCCACATCCAAAACCTCACAAAGTCCTGCAACTTCCACCTTCGTAACATCTGTAAGATTCGCCCTTTCCTGACCTCTGCCACCACCAAACTCCTCATCCATGCCCTCATAATTTCCCGCCTTGACTACTGCAATGCCCTGCTGTCTGGTCTCCCTATGACCCGAACAGCCCCACTGCAGTCCATCATGAATGCGGCAGCCAGAATTATCCACTGCTCCCATCGCTCCACCACGGCAGATCCCCTCCTAGAATCCCTCCACTGGCTTCCTATCCAGTCCAGAATCAGATTCAAGATACTGTGTCTGACCTACAAATCTGTCCACAAAACCTGTCCAACCTACATTTCCGATCTTACTCAGAGGTACACACCTAGCCGCTCACTCCGCTCTTCCAATGAACTTCGCCTAACCGCCCCCCGCATCACCCAGTCCCATGCACGCCTCCAGGACTTCTCAAGAGCTGCTCCAACACTATGGAACTCCCTACCTCCACCCATTAGGGCAGCCCCCTCCTTCAACATCTTCAAGAAAGCCCTCAAAACTCACCTTTTCACTCTGGCCTACTACCCCTCACAAGTGCTCTAAACCTACAGCTGAACTCTGGTCCCCTGCCATTCGTGTCCTTACCTCTCCCTCTAGATTGTAAGCCTTTGGGCAGGGTCCTCCTCCTTTTGTGTCCTACCTAATCTGGCACCTCCATTACTGTGAACCCATGCTATGCATCTGAGTGAATATAACTTGCCTAATCTCCATGCTTCCATCCAGTGACTGACTAAGCATTACCTTGTACTAATACTGTGCTGTGTGATCTGGTTTTCTTGTATTCCTGTATTGTCATATTGCTGTATGTCACCCCTAAATATTGTCTGTAACCTAAATCAATGTTCAGCGCTGCGTAATATGTTGGCGCTTTATAAATACAATAAATAAATAATAAATAAATAATAGTCTGGAGCATAACATAAATGATAATACCATTCCCTAGTCTTGGGTGTGAGGTCCGTGATCATCAACACCCTGGAACTAGTCTGGAATATAACACAAAGACAATACAGTTCCCTAGTCGTGGGTTTGAGGGCCTTGATCTCAACACCCTGGAACTATGCTAGAGAATACACTGAAGATACACAGTATTCCTAGTCTGGGGTGTGAGGGCCTTGATCTCAACACCCTGGAACTGGTCTAACAAATAATAATAACAGTACAAGGTAATCTGGCTCAGTGTGAATTCCCAGGTCCACCTGGTTCAAACACACTGTAAGGATCTGACTATGGTCTGAATGCTTCCACAAAGTGTTTGCAATGGCAGACAACCAGCAACTGACAAGCAGCAGAATATATAGTAGCTGAACTCTTCTGCCCCGCCCGAGCCACTCAGCCAATCATGAGTCCAGCAGGAATCAGCTGATCGTCCTGATCAGCTGACACTTCCCCTGCTGGTATAAAGGTCCTGACTTCTGGCGCGTAGCTCTTCATCCATCTATGTGGACTAACAGACCCAGCCACTCCAAAGGCACGCTGCTGCGTACAAACCGCCACTTTGAACGCGGAAACAGCCGCTTTGCTGTTAGAACATGCGGCGGCTTTTCTGCGTTCTGCCACACTACCAGACGCGTGCCTACGCGTGCAAACCGCCGCGTTGGATGCGGAATCAGCCTCCTTGCTTTCAGCACACGCGGCGGCTTTTCCGCGTTTTCTCACAGAACGGCTGCTTCTATGAGAAGCTGCGCGATCATTGTGAAAAAAAAAAAAAGTTTCCCAGCCTCATTACAGTTCCTGTAAGCGTGCTTCCTACGCTTACAGGCCGTATTCACAAAACATTATTGTGGCCATCTTGTGGCCAAAAAGTAAAACTACAGTCAAAAACATTTTTAATGTATAAATACATTCTTTTACATTAAAAATTAACTCATTAACTCCCACACTCCCCAATTTATTTATTTTTTGTAATAAAAAGAAAAAAAATTACAATTAAAAAAAATACATAAATAGTTACCTTAGAGACTGAACTCTTTAAATATTTATGTCAAGAGGGTATAACGCTGTTACTTTATAAACTATGGCCTTATAAATAACCCCCTTGGCGGTATAAAAAATACCGCCAGGGGGCAGCGCAGCAGCTTTTTTAAAAAAAATTTTTTAAATCATGTAGCGAGCCCAGGGCTCGCTACATGATAGCCGCTGCTCAGCGGCATCCCCCCACCCTCTTCGATCGCCTTCGTCGATCTCCGATCAGGAAATCCCGTTCAAAGAACGGGATTTCCTGGAGGGCTTCCCCCATCGCAATGGCGACGGGGCGGGATGACGTCACCGACGTCGCTGGGACGTCAGCGACGTCGGGACGTCATTGGGAGACCCGATCCACCCCTCGGCGCTGCCTGGCACTGATTGGCCAGGCAGCGCACGGGTCTGGGGGGGGGGCCACGCGCCGCACCGGATAGCGGGGATCGCGCGCGCGGCGGCGGCGATCGGGGAGCTGGCGCAGCTAGCAAAGTGCTAGCTGCGTCCAGCAAAAAAAAAATTATTTAAATCGGCCCAGCAGGGCCTGAGCGGCACCCTCCGGCGGCTTACCCCGTGTCACACACACGGGGTTACCGCTAAGGAGGTTAAGGTTGGACGCAAAACTGAAAAAAATGCACCTTTATTTCCAAATAAAATATTGGCGCCAAACATTGTGATAGGGACATCATTTAAATGGTTTAATAACCGGGACAAATGGGCAAATAAGTAACATGGATTTTAATTACAGTAGCATGCATTATTTAAAACTATAATGGCCGAAAACTGAAAAATAATGATTTTTTTCCCCACATTTTTTCCTATTTTCCCATTAAAACACATTTAGAATAAAATTCTTGGCATAATGTCCCACCTAAAGAAAGCCTAATTGGTGGCGAAAAAAACAAGATATAGTTCATTTCATTGCAATAAGTAATGATAAAGTTATAGATGAATGAATGGAAGGAGCGCTGAAAGGTGAAAATTGCTCTGGTGCTCAAGGGGTAAAACCTCTCAGTGGTGAAGTGGTTAAGGAGCTAGAGGTGCCCCTGACTGAAGGAAGATCTCGTCAGTGAATGTGAGAGCAGGGTGAGTAACCTCTCATTTACACTCGGCTCAGGACTTTGGATAGGGAAGAAGGGACAGAGGCACTTGGGGAGGTGAGTGAGCCGCCTTTTCTATCATCAGGCGCCTGTAGGCACGTGTCTACAGTGCCTTATGATAAATTCAGCATTGGTCTGCTTTATTTTCAAGTGCTGTTACGTCCCTAAAGTCAGGTCTTGGACACACCCTTTGTAAGCTCGTGCTGTACTGTTGCTATAAAAAAAATCTCATCACATTTACTGCATCTTGAGATGTTCAACTTTTATTGTAGTTATGAATCAGGGGAATTTATTGTTTTTCTGAATTTCAATACTTCTTTGTGTCTAAAAGTGAATTCATAGGATGCCCCGTACCCCACCCAGGGCTGGATTTCTAAAGAGGCCACAAAGGCCTGGGGCCTTAAAGAGACACTGAAGCGAAAAAAAAAATGATGATATTATGATTTGTATGTGTAGCACAGCTAAGAAATAAAACATTAAGATCAGATACATCAGTGTAATTGCTTCCAGTACAGGAAGAGTTGAGAAACTCCAGTTGTTATCTCTATGCAAACAAGCCATTAAGCTCTCCGACTAAGTTAGTCATGGAGCCATTAAGCTCTCCGACTAAGTTAGTCATGGAGAGGGCTGTTATCTGACTTTTATTATCTCAACTGTTCCTGGACTATTTACTTTTCCTCTGCTAGAGGAGAGGTCATTACTTCACAGACTGCTCTGAAAGACTCATTTTGAATGCTGAGTGTTGTGTAATCTGCACATATTATAGAATGATGCAATGTTAGAAAAAACACTATATACCTGAAAATAAAAGTATGAGAATATTTTCTTTGCTGCTAATCTTCTAGTAATTATTCATAGTACACAACCAATTCACTATATCATATTTTTTTTTCGCTTCAGTGTCTCTTTAAGCGGCTGCAGCCCAATGGGGCTCCTGGTCATAAAAAGAAGATTGTTACATATGAAGGTGAAGGCCACACATTGGGAGCGACATTAGAGCCGGGACAAAGTCCTCCAGCACCCGAGACTGAGACAACAAAGTGCGCCCCTCCATCCCTCCCACCCCAGCTGCCACACACTGATTGCTATTAAGATAAGCGCCCCCCCCCCCCCCCCAACACCTTAATCTCTAGTTATCTGTCTGCAATCACTGCCATGTGTACCCTTTTCTTATTTCTCTCTGCTTCAAACACAATAGGGGAATGATAGCTGAGTGAGTTGTGTGCCCCTCCTACACTGCGCCCTGAGGCTGGAGCCTCTCTTGCCTCTGCCCAGCTCTGTGCAACACATGAAGAAGTCAAGCTGATGTCCAATGGAGCTGTTCACTAAAGAGATGTGCTGCAGTATATAGATGTTGCACATGAAATAGGAGGGGTGATGCTGCATGGAAAGGGACTCACAGCAGCACACTTGACCTGGGGCAGAAAAAGTACATATCCTGCCTTGCCCCTCCTCCCCAACCTATATAACAGAGCATGCAGTAGAACACAGATCCCTAGTCCATTACCAGGTCCTTTCCTCTCCTTTCCTGCAGTCCATAGGCTCCCGATGCATGTCCCATGACATCGGGAGTATATGGAGAGACGCTGCTGCACAATGATAGACTGCAGTGCAGGAGAACGCTACACTATGTATTTGTGATCTGCTGTGTGCTCTGCCATTCAGATTGGGCTGCTCTCTGTCACCGCCCCCTGGATTTTACCACCTGAATGATAGGATTCCAGTGGGTTCATGGTAGGGGAAACCACCTTGCCCTTCCCTCCCTTGCAATGAGGATTTCAAGTTTATGGGTTGAACTAAGGAAGTAACAGTCTAGATAAAACAGCAGCATGGTGCCATAGTGGAAAGCACTCTCGCCTTGTAGCACTGGGTCCCCAATTCAAATCCCAGGCAGGGCACTATTTTCACAAAGTTTGTATGTTCTGCCTGTGCCTGTGTGGGTTTCCACTGGGCACTCTGGTTTCTTCCCACATCCCGAAAACATACAGATAAGTTGATTGGCTTTCCCCTAAATTGGCCCTAGACTACGATACATACACTACACGCAACACACATAGACTTATGACTATGGTAGGGATTGGATTGTGAGCCCCTCTGAGGCAGAGGTGTAGCTATGGGGCAGGCATAGTCGGAAGAGCCCATTTCCGTTTCCGGGACAATTCCGCATACCGTCATACCGAAATTCCGCATACCGGCACATTCCGGCGGTATTCCGTGGTATTCCGCACGTATTTTCCGTAATTTTTATCTGGACTTCCGTAATTTTCGAATGATTGTATCTATGCTGTCTATTGTCAATAAAGTTGTTGTATATTACGGAAACGTGATTGAAAAGTGTACTTTCGTAATTTTCAGCCTTTTTACGGAAATGCTGTTTTTTTATATGCGCACTGTTTGGGGGGTGGCGCCCAGAATTTCGCGTCCATCAGATTGTTGTCATGATTGGTCAACTCATTCCGCATCTCCTGATTGGTCAATTTATTCCGATACCGATTTTGCCGGACTTCCGCATTATTCCGCATTCCGGTTTGACGTTTCCGGATCCCGCGGTACAATGCGGAAACCCCAATTCCGGCGGAATTTCGGTATTTTAGCTTCCGCGGAATTTAGAAGCTCATGCCTGCTATGGGGGCAAGAAAGGACATATGTCCCCAGGCGCAGCACTATGAGGGCGCCCAGCCGGTCCGCAGCTCGCTGGCTGCACAAAATCACCTCCCCCGCTTCTCTCCATCCATCTGCAGAGGAGAGAAGAAGCATTAACAGCAGCAGAAAAAGGAGGTGCATCTAGCTATATAAAAGAAGGCACATCTGGCTATTTAAAGGAGGCACATCTGGCTATCTAAACAGAGGAAGGGGTGCACATCTGTCCATCTGTGAGGGGGCAGCGGGAACATCTGGCTATCCAAACAGCATTTGTACATCTGGCTCCACCCATGACCATGCTCACATTCTGATGCGTGTCCATGCCCCTTTTGTCCAGGGGGTGGGGGTGGGGGGCAAAAACTGTCTTTGCCCCCGTGTTTTGATGAAATATTTTTGCATTTATTTTTTACATGCCATCATGAAAAACATTTGGGTGGCTTGTTTTTCAACTTATTACTTATCAGGACCGGATTTAGGCCAAGGCCACTTAGGCCATGGCCTAGGGCACCACAGGAGCAAGGGCACCAAAGCAGCAGGCTAAACAGGTGCAGCTTTTGCAAGCTTGCAAACACTGCAATGCAGGGAGATCAGGTGAGCACCTGACCTCGGTACTCTGCTGCTAGCCGCTTGTGCAGCAGCCACCATGCTCTCTGTGCATGTTTGCATTGTGGCTGTGTGAAGGTGAGCTGAAAGGGTGTGTGTAAAAAAGCGGGATTAAGGGAGTCATCTGTCATCTGGCTACCTGGGGGAAGGGGGGGGGGTCATCAGGCTACCTATACTAGAGGGAAGGGGGAGGGGACATCCGGCTACCTATACTGGAGGGAAGGGGGGAGGGTTCATCTTGCTAACTATACTGGAGGGAAAGGGGGAGGGGTCATCTCGCTACCTATACTGAAGGGGGCGGCTGGTGACAGTGGTCTTAGGCAGTAAAGAGTACAAATCCGGCGCTGCTTATTATGCCACCAAGTGTGAGGTCACAGCATAGGGTGAGGCATGAAGGGATTACTGGCCTCTCTTCAAAGATGAAAAAAAAATCTTAGAATAAAACTTGATTTAGAGGCTAATTTATGATTACTAATCAATAATAATTGGACAATTTTTCTACTTCCTTGTGGTATGGCAGCTTAACTGCTCAATCTGTTCATAGTATTCAAAATCTATTGGCCCTCATAGTACATGGAGGTGGTAACATTGGTCAGTGATCGACTAATAAAATTAGAGGTTTGTATGTGCCCTAAGCCTAATGGGAAATTCTGCCTCTGCTTAAAGGGAAGGTTCGAGGTGATTAAAAAGCAAAAATCTACTTACCTTAGGCTTCCTCCAGCCCTTTGCAGCCGTCCTGTTTTCTCATCACAGCTCTACTCCCCACCGGTGGCTTGGGGTCCCCTCCGGTACAAAATGTCTCCTGCGCTTCAGCGTGCAGCTCACAGAGTCACAGACGTCAACTGGACTGTACTGCGCAGGTGCAGTAGTTCTGCAATTGTGCAGTACATTGTGGATGATGTCAGTGCGACTCCATGAGCTGCACGCTGAAGCGCAAGTAGATGCTGACCTGGCGAGGTCGGCATCTGCACCGGAAGGGCCCGGATGCCACCGGAGCTTCGGTGAGGGCACAGGACAGCTGCCAAGGGCTGGAGGAAGCCCCAGGTAAGTAGATTTTTGCTTTATAAACATTCTGGACCTTCCCTTTAATATGGCACTGTCAGCAGTACTGTTAGAAAAGTTTTGGTAAACTATGTCTTCTTATGCGCGCGTCATCCACTATCTGCTGCCAGAGAAATTCATTCCTTTCGACAAATCTGCTCACTTCCAAAAAGCAATGAGCATCTAATTTTACATATTTGTTTAACAAATTTTCTTCCTTTGACATTGATATAATTGGTTGTCCTCACTGAAGCAGAACCGTCCGCATGAATAAAACATGGAAACAGACTTTCGGCAGTGTGGCTTCTGATTCCACGACAAATATTTAGAAGGATCTCTTCCTTCTAAGTGATGTTAACGAAAAATAAACCACATTTTCAGCTGCTTTACACAATTCGAGCTTTCATAAAATTGTCATTTAGTAGAATTTTTACATAATGTGTTTTATGACAACACATACGGGAGGAAAACTATAATATTTTACTGTTTGAAAATGTTACGCCTTTATGTATAGTTAATTTTTATTATTATTATTTATCATACATTTTGTATAAAATTCATTTTTATTTATGTATTTTCTTTTCTTTTTTTTATCAGATTAGCACTCAGTATTGACATTGTTTTGTATTTGATCTGAGGAAGCGGACTGTGCTCCACGAAACACATTATTTATTGTTTATAGTTTCTGATGAAAAATAAATCTTTTGTTTGAAATTGGCATTGCCCCTTCTTTTTGAGGTAAGCCATTTTTTATCACCTATTATTTTTTTCACGTAATATAAATATACTGTTCATCCACTACCACCTATTTTTGGGGTGTCTTCTCCCTCCGAGTTGTTAATTGAAACAGTTGAATACACAAAAATAGGGGAGCATCTGCAACACCCTCAGATTGAGTGTTCTCTGGGCAAAAACAGAATGTACAAAAAGAAGAAAAAGATGGACCTTAATTGGACCTTATCCAATTAACTTTTTCTCAAGTTTTTTTTCCTAGGATGATTTTTTTCATCTTATTAAAAAATAACTTTTCAGAACGTAGAGCAAACATGAAGTGAAAATAAACTCAGATATTGAATTGTATGCGAAGTACAGAAATAGAACATTAGTAGAAAAAAAAATGTTTTCCAGTACATGAAGAGTTAAAAAAAACTTCAGTTGTTATCTATGCAAAAGAGCTTCTCTGAGCTATTTGACCAACTGGGTCGAATACAGTCCTGTTTTCTGAAGCACTTAAACAGCCAAGAAACAGTGACAGTGTGAGATAAAGTTTTACTGTAGGAAAGCTCAAAAGGTCATTATTTCTGCTTTGTTTTATAGCCTAGCACTATTGCATTTCTCTGTGTGAGACACTCCACAGCCCACTGACACCCAGAGCTGTGCATAATGTGATTTCTGCCCTTTAGGGATTAAAACCCGACTTTGTGTCTATTCTGTAATTTTTGGTGGGACTTTTGGCATGGATCCACCTTTCGACATACCCCTATCCAGGTGTTAGATCCCTTGAAACCACTTTTCCATCACTTTTGTAGCCAGAAACAGTCTTTGTAGGTTTTAAAATGTGCCTGCCCATTGGGATCGGTGGCGGTTTGCCAGATTCGCTTGTTCGCGAACAGTTGTGGATGTTTGCAAATTTGCCGTTCGGAAAATTCTATGTTCGCCACATCTCTATTCCTTAGGTAAAGATAACTCTGCTAACTAAACATTGTCATGGTCTATATGATTTTCAGGCCATCGTTTGTATTATCTTTACTTAGGATGTTTTATATGACCTGTAAAACTATTGTTGAAAAAAGGTATTTTATTGATGAGGTTTGAATAAATCTCCTTGGAGAAAGCCCAGCAGAAAAGCTAATAGGATAGGGTTGGTTTACAAAGCTTTTCTGTTAAATTAGCTAACCTTACTTGTTAACTTACAATTTATCTTTTCTTAAAGCGGAACTGAATACTATACTACAAAAAGAACAAACAAAAAAAAATTGTTTCACTTACCTGCTAGTTTTGTTACCGTCAACACGGCAACGCCCCAGGCCACACATATCTTTCTTTGCGTTCCCGCCCACAATAGCATCCTGTGCAATTAGTGCAGGGTGCTAATGGGGCGGGAACGTGAAGAAAGGTATGTGTGGCTCGGGGCATGCAGGCGCATTTGCCGCGTCGATGGTAACTAAACTAGCTAGCGGCAGGAGAACGGAGGATCGTCGAGGACCGGCGCGCCCGTAATAGTCAGTTCCACATTACAGGTGAAAAAAAAGTATGAGATAAACTATTGTATCTATCCTCCTTCTCCTAAAAATCACTTTTTAGCTATTCCACAGGATTTAAGTCGGCAACAGTGCCATCTAGTGGCAGCCAGTTTTCTTATGTCGGACTATGCAGAGATAGGCCAATTGTGGACATAGTCCAACATAGGAGCGGAAAGTATTTTCTATTTATATATCTCTTTAATGCTGATCCAAACTCAGAACTCAGAACTTCCTCTCTGCTCTAAAAGATAAGCAACAGCAAAATAACATTTAAAAACATTTCTTTGTTACAGCTGATAAAAATCCGGCAATAAATCTTGTTTTTATGGAAGTAGACACAGAGTTAACATCCTGTGTTTACAAATTAGCAGCTCTGCCGGGGCAGCCAGCTGGCACAGCTGAGAGATCAAATTAGAACTTGTGATTAGACACAGATGAGGGGGAATTAGACAGGCTAAACTCTCTAAATACATACAGGGTGCATCTCTCTCTGATTTCCTTCTGTCCTGTGCAAGAGTTCAGGCTCACTTTAAAGAGGACCTCCAGTGAAAATAATGTAATAAAAAGTGCTTTATTTTTACAATAATTATGTATAAATGATTTAATCAGTGTTTGCCCGTTGTAAAATCTTTCCTCTCCTTGATTTACATGGTGACATTTTTACTGCTGGCAGGTGATGTCAGTGGAAGGAGATGCTGCTTGCTTTTTTGGCAGTTGGAAACAGCTGTAAACAGCTATTTCCCACAATGCAATCAGTTTCACAGACAGGAAACTGTCAGGACCATAGTCCTGACATCACACTGTGGAAGGGGTTTCACCACAATATCAGCCATACAGAGCCCCCTGATAATCCGTTTGTGAAGAGGAAAAGATTTCTCATGGGAAAGGAGGTACCAGCTACTGATTGGGATAAAGTTCAACTTATGGTTACGGATTCTCTTTAAATGTAGCAACATCACATTTCATGAGCTACAATTTTGATGTGATACGCATTATGACGAGTTACTCCCTTCCACTCCAATCTACGATGGCCACTTGGGACTCTTTGCTTTTCCCTCCCCCCACCCCAAGCCAGAGTGTTCCATACCAACCCTAGTGGACTGATTCCAATCACTCATTCGTGCTCATCTACTGCAGTCGGTTTTCTGGTTATTACATGCAAATCCAAAATCTGATTGACCAAAGACGTGCAAATCCATTACCCTCCATAGACCTCCCGTAACTTAATTTTTCTGTTTGTTTTGTTATGTTTTCTGTTTTATGACTTTTGTTCAGCTTTAAACGTAATTATTGAAAACGTATATACTGTATGTCGACGACTGTCCATAAGATTAAATGAAAGGAAAGCTCGAAAAATTGAAGCACACTTACTTTAATCCCCGAAACATTTTATATTCAGCTTGGAACAAAAAAAAAAGGGGGGGGGGGCACGGTGATGAGCAAACGCTGCCCTGCTGGAGATTAACAATTCATGTTATAAGTATCTAATTTATTGTTAAATTAATGTTTAATTTCAGAAGAATACTTTATTAATGCCCTACTGTGAGCAGCAAAAAGAAAAAAAAATAGTAACCCGTTAATTTTGCAAATGTCCATTACTCACGGAACAGACACGCATAATTACTTTCTGCCGGGGTGACGGCCCGATGGCTCACACCGCCGTGAAATACGGCACTTTGGAAAGTAATAAAAAGAAGGTGGGCGCGACTGTCGGCGGCGCCAGCGCGTCTTGACGTCTGTCCGCTCCTCTGTGCGTTTTCTTATGACCGGCCTGGCACTCGAGCCACCGGCTACCTGTCCCCCTCATTAGCTGGCTTTGATTGCTGCTTAATTAGCCGAGCCAGACAGCTGGGATAGGAAATTTACATTACGGGTGTCAAATATTAACATCAACTGAGAAACAAAAGTGTCAATTAATCAGCTTTCGTTGGAGGGAAAAAAAAAATATTTAGGTTAATAAAATAAGTACTATTTCTGGAAAGTACAAGGGGCGATATTCATCCAGAGAGGTAGGGATTCTGGCACTGAATCAATCTGCTACATAAGTAGCAATTTATTTAGTTTGGTTGTTCTATGGTTTGTTTCTGACCTGTGCCCCTATTAATTACTGTCTTAAATGTATTGGTGTGGCCTTCTGGAATCCTCAGACCTTCCAAGAAGACAGAAAAACACAAAGAGAGAAAGTGGGTGCCCGTATGGTGTAGTATGTCTAGGCCACACATGTCAAAATTGGGCCCTCAGAGTCATTACATTTGGCCCTCAAGCGGTTTCATCACTTTGCATTATGTTTGGCCCACTCTAGACCACCAGGGAAGCTACATGGGGGAGGGAGAAAGCATTAAACACCAGGGAACTGTATAGGGGAGAGTGGGTACCTCTAGACAACAGGGAACTATATAGTGGAGGATGGATACCTCTAGACACCAGGAAACTGTATAGGGAAGGTCGGGGTCCTCTAGACACCAGGAAACTACAAAGGGAAGGGAGGACCACTAGACACCAGGGAACTGTATGTGGGTTTTGGGGTGGGGAGGCATCAGACACCTGGGAAATTTTATAGGGCAGGAAGGTGACCAGTACACATTGAGGTTGGCCTGCAACTAGGTCCCAGTGTTCAATTTTGGCCCACTCTGTATTTGAGTTTGACACCGCTGGTCTATGCAGTGGACAAATAAGTTGAGAGCAATAGAAATATACTCACAAAGGGGGATTGCAAGACCAGCAACCAAAGTGTGTAGGCATGTGAGGAAGTCCCGTCCTCACTCGGGTTTGTCCATCTTTGGTGATAAGGTTGCATTCCATAAAAAGTAATTTTTGCAAAAGTTCAAAGAACCAGGACCAAAACCCTACAAACCCCATGTGATGGAGGCTGTCAATAGCTATAATAGAGGAGGAATCCCAAAAAATAATTTAGCCAGTGACTTGGCTTCTGAACCTTACCTCTAAAATAAGGACCAAGCCTTTAGAGGTACAAAGAATTTCATAGAAATAGGACACTAAGTAGAATAACGCATTTCACGGAACTTAGTTATTGAGATCAATAAGAACAGTATCTTGTAGTTTAGGTGTAGACAGTGAGGAGCAACGAAGAGCCTCTGAAGAAGCAGACTGGGTTCTATGAAAATGCGTTATCCTACTAGTGTCTGATTTCTGTTAAATACATTTTATTGGGATGGGACGACCAATCTGGTGAATCCATGAATCCCTGGATTCGTGGATTCAAGCGAATCCCGTTGCTGCCTCCCCGAGCCTCCTCCGCTTGCCCTCCATATAGAAAAGTATCTGCTCACCTATCCAGAGCGGAGTGGCAGACTTCACGATGACTTCTTTGTTCCCCCTAGTGACCGGCTTTTACTAACGCGTCATCAGTAAAAGCCGGACCGGCCACTAGAGGGAGCAGGGAAGTAAGGGAGAGGTCTGCCACTCTGCGCTCCATGCTGGAGGGGAGCGGCTACTTATTTATGCAGGAGGAGGCCCCGGGGGCGGGGAGGAGGGATGAGGATGGGGGAGAACAGGGATACCTATTCTGAAGGCCCCTATACTCTTCTACCTATACTGAAGGCACTTATACCCTGCTACCTATACTGAGGCTCACATACCTTACTAACTAACCTATACTGAAGGCCCCTATGCCCTTCTACCTATACTGAAGGCACATATTCCCTGCTACCTATGCTGAGGCTCACATACCTTACTACCTAACTGATTCTGAAGGCCCCTATACCCTTCTACCTATACTGAAGGCACATATACCCTGCTACCGATGCTGAGGCTCACATACCTTGCTACCTATACTGAAGGCCCCTATACCCTGCTACCTATACTGAAGTCACATATACCTTACTACCTATACTGAAGCTCATGTACCTTGCTACCTATACTGAGGCTCACATACCATGCTACCTATACTGAAGGCCCCGTATGCCCTGCTACCTATACTTAAGGCACATATACCTTGCTACCTATACTGAAGGCCCCTATATCCTGCTACCTATACTGAGGCTCATATATCTTGCTACCTATAGTGAAGGCCCCTATGCTCTGCTACTAGGGATGATCGGAATGAGCAAATTCCATTCCGCGGAATTCCACCAGTGACCATGGGACCTAGTGGCTGTTCCCCCGGTCATTTAAACCATGGGACTTAGCGGTGGGTCAATGGTGGTAATTTTGGTACCGCAGGAGGTGTCGCTTACGCCATGGGACCTAGCGGTGGTCCCATGGTGGTCATTTTTGCGTTGCAGGAGGTGTCGCTTAAGCCATGGGACCTAGCAGTGGTCCTATGGCGGTCGTTTTGGCACCACAGGAGGTGTTGCTTACGCCATGGGACCTAGCGGTGGTCCCATGGCGGTCGTTTTGGCGGCACAGGAGGTGTCGCTTAAGCCATGGGACCTAGCGGTGGTCCCATGACGGTCATTTTGGCACTGCAGGAGGTGTCGCTTACGCCATGGGACCTACCGGTGGTCCCATAGCGGTCATTTTGGCGCCGCAGGAGGTATCGCTTAAACCATGGGACCTAGTGGTGGTCCCATGCCGGTCGTTTTGGCTCCGCAGGAGCTGTCGCTTAAGTGATGGGACCTAGCGTTGGTCCCACGGCGGTCGTTTTGGCACCGCAGGAGGTGTCGCTTACGCCATGGAACCTAGCGGTGGTCCCATGGCGGTCGTTTTGGCTCAGCAGGAGGTGTCGCTTAAGCCATGGGACCTAGCGGTGGTCCCATTACATTCATTTTGGAGCCGCAGGAGGTGTGGCGTAAGCTTTGGGACCTGGCGGTGGTCCCATGGCGGTGGTTTTGCCTTCGAAGGAGGTGTCGCGTAAGCTTTAGTACCTGGCGGTGGCCCCATGGCAGTGGTTTTGGCGCCGCAGGAGGTGTCGCGTAAGCTATGGGACCTGGCGGTGGTTCCATGGCGGTGGTGATGGCGCCGAAGGAGGTGTCCCGTAAGCTTTGGGACCTGGCGGTGGTTCCATGGCGGTGGTTTTTGCGCCGCAGGAGGTGTCCCGTAAGCTATGGGACCTATACAAAATGATTGGGATAGGTGAGATAGCTAGGGAGTTGGTTGCTAACATAGGATTTATTGATTTTTGTTAAGACTGTAATTGGTGCTGAAATAATTCCGATTTTCATGCAGAAATCCGTTTGGGTGTTTTTTGTAAGCTTCTGATTGGTGCAGAAATTCCTATTTTCATGAAGAAATCCTGTTGTTTTCACTTTAAACTTCTTCTAGAGCTTCCTTGTGATTGGCTTACAAAATTCCGCATTCCGCCGGAATTACGCATTGTTACACGGAATTTTCGCTATAGCGCTATGGCAATTCAGTTCCGATGCGACGGAACGGAATCACCAAATTCCGTCCGGAGTCGCGGAAAAATGAATTCCCCACCTGCTACCTATACTGAAGGCACATGTACCTTGCTACCTATACTGAGGCTCATATACCTTGCTACCTATACCGAAGGCCCCTATGCCCTGCTACCTATACTGAAGGCATATGTACCTTGCTACCTATACTGAGGTTCATATACCTTCCTATCTACACTGAAGGCACATATACCCTGCTACCTATACTGAAGGCCCCTATACCTTGCTACCTATACTGAAGACACGTATACCTAGCTAGCTATACAGAAGGCACCCATATTTTGCTAGCTATACTGAAGGCATCTATACTTAGCTAGCTATACTGAAGGCACCTTTACCTAGCTACCTATACCGTGGGCAGGGGCGTAGCAATAGGGGTTGCAGAGGTTGCGACCGCATCGGGGCCCTTGGGCCAGAAGGGCCCCAAAGGGCCCTCCCTCAACTACAGTATTAGCTCTCTATTGGTCCTGTGCTCATAATAATGACTTCTATAGATACTTTGAATAGTAGTAATCATTAACTAGCTGTTCCCCATCCCCTTCTTGCACCTCTGACACTGTAGTTGCCATTGGCAGGTTTTGGTGTGCCGTATCAATTGTTATGTATAGAGTGCTTGAGGGGGCCCCATTGTAAAACCTGCATCGGGGCCCACAGCTCCTTAGCTACGCCACTGACCGTGGGCACCTGTGCCTGGGTACTACCTACACTGCAGGCAACGAATCACACAATTCTTATGTGCAGGATTCATTAGATTAGTGAATCGAAAGCTTCAAGATATTCAAGAACCTTTATCGATTCGGATTCATATTCGGATTGGAAGAAATTGTTGATTTGTCCCATCCCTAACTTTTTACCTCTACAGACTCAGTCCATATTTTAGAGTATTTTAGAGGTAAGGTTCAGAAGCCAAGTCACTGACTAAATTACTTTTGGGTGCCACCTCCCCCTCTACTATAACTACTGTCTTGGTCCTTTTGTGAAATGAAGAAAGCAGGTCAGCTGTACTTATAACCTGGATGCAGGGGCATAAAAATTGCCCTAGCAACCCCTGACATAGGGGCTAAGGGGGCCAGGGTGTTATGAGATGCAGAGCTTGGCAGCAGTAGCATTATACATTACTTCATACATCAGCGAAGCTAGCGTCTCTGGTCTCTTCACTCTTCTTTCTTTAGCTGCACCACAAAGCAGGGACGTTTTTAACCATAGACAAACCAGGCAGATGCCTAGAATGACACCTGCAGGAGAGGACGCCACAAGCTCAGTTTAGCACACTGTGTTTTATGGAATTGTTTTACAACCACTTTTACAACCACAGCTAGTTCCATTAAAAAAGCGAACAATGGCATTTTTAACACCTAAATTGGCACTGCAGATTAGCATAATGAAGGAAACCTAAAGGCGCGTACACACGCCGTACTAAAGGCAACGACGGGTCCATCGTCACCTCCCGCTGGGCGGGTGTTCAGCAGACAGTACATCGTGTGTACAGTCTGTCGGCGGACTGATAAGGCTGTTTCTGAACGATCTGCCCTGCGGACCGCTCAGAAACAGCCTTATCAGTCTGCCGACAGACTGTACACACGCCGGACTGTCTGCTGCAAACCCGCCCAGCAGGAGGTGACGACGGACCCGTCGTTGCCTTTAGTACGGCGTGTGTACGAGCCTTAAGTAGCACAATAAGGATATGGCAGCAGGGGCTATTAACATCCTAATTCAACTGCAATTGTTGTAGATTTGGATTGTCTGGGAACCTTGTAGCATTGTGGGAAATAACAGCTGTTTCCAACTGCTATATATATATATAAATATACACACAACCTTTTTAACCTGTCGTAATGTTAGTGGATGTGGTTATAAATAATGGCAGTTGGTGCTGGTTAGTTTTTTTTCTTGTCTGCCAATAGTAAAGATGATGGCGTGCAGGTTCATTGTGGATCAAACAATATAAACACATTACATGGTGAAAATAGATCATTTCTTGATCTCTCTTCTATTTTTAAACTTCTCACCTTGCAATGTATTGATATATTTTTGTCCCCCTTTTCACTAAAGTTCCCCTTTAAGCCATTACTGAGTGTGCATATCAAAAATCTTCCAACAATGCCCAACAAGAAAAAATCCGCACTCCAGCAAGGCCCGGTTCAAATTGCCATTGAGCAAAACAGAAGCGGAACGTATACTGTACAAACGGCCCGGTATGCGATATAGATCCAATGTTAACCAATGGATCGGTTCACATCCATCCGTTTGTACGGATACGTTGTCCGTTCCGCTCAACGGACAAAAAAATGCTGCAGGACCGTTTTTTCCGGACCATTGTGCTCAGCGGAATGGAAACGGAAGGTTTTGCAGCTGCATAGGAACAAATAGAAAACTGACAGTTACAGCACACTGGCTGAAACGGACAGTTTTTACCTGATCCTGATGGTCGGATCCATACGTCCGGCTCCGTAAAAAAACGCTAATGTGAATCGGGCCTTATGCTGACTCTGAGATACATTGCATTAAAGTGGAACTGAAGTTAATTTATTTACTTCATTTCCTAAGGCCCGGTTCACATTAGCGTTCGCTATCAGGATTTTACGCATCGGATCCGGAACGCATACTGTACAAACGGAACGTACGTTTCGCATAGCAATGTAATATCTATGCGGACGTTCACACGCGTCCGTTCCGTACGTACCGGAGCCGGATCGGATCCAGACTCCGGATTCTTTTCCAACATGCGCTATTTTTTGGGTCCGGATCTCCGGCCCACGCATCCTGACCGGAGCCTGACCGGAGCCTGACAGCACCATCAGGAACACAGAAACCAATGGGAAACGGAAGACACAGAACACACTGCCTACAAAAACCTGACGTTCTACCCCACTTCCTATGCGTATCCAAGCTGCCATTTCGGATGGGGACACATGGGCCAAGCATGTCTGGAGTGGAGCAGCAGTGACAGACGTGCTGGAGCTGTTTGACAGAATGTCGGAGGTGGAGGTAAGGCCTACAGAGGAGGAACCTGATTCTACAGGTGCACCAGGTGCACCTTCTGCTGACCCCAACATTTTTTTATTTAATTTCGCTATTTTTTGCCCACGGATCCGGATGGCAGCCTGATGCATGCCTGATGCAAACGGACCGGATCCTGATCGGAACCGTACGGTTCCGATCAGGATCAGGTCCTGATCCGATCAGGATCCGATCAGGATCCGGTCCGTTTGCAAGGCAAAACGCAAGTGTGAATGGGGCCTTACACACTGAACTCAGAACTCTTCTCTGCTTTAAAAGACACACAACAGCATAATAACCTTTAAACAAAAAAAACATTTCTTTGTTACAGCTGATACAAATCCTAAAATAAATCTGCACAGTTTCTACTTCCTGATCCATAGAAGCAAACATATGGTTTACAGCCTGTGCTTTCAAATGGGCTTATCTGCTAATCTGCCATAGGCAGTCATGTGACACAGGGGAGCTCAAATTACAACTTGTGATTAGACACAAATGAGGGTGAATTACAAAGGCTAAACTCTTTAAATACATACAGGGTGCATTTCTGTTATATTTTCCTTGTATCCTGTGCCAGAGTTCAGGTCCACTTTAATGACTTACACGAAAATCAGTATTACATGTAAAAATGTATTATTTACCTTTAAAAGAATGTACTGCTTTGACCCCATCCCCTTTGTGTTCTGGGCGGCCTTGAAATGTATTACAATTAATTGCCATGACTTAAAGAGACTCTGTAACAACATTTTCAGATTTACTTCTTCTATCCTATAAGTTCCTATACCTGTTCTAATGTATTCTGGGTTACTGCAGCCTTTTCTAGTTTCACACTGTCTCTGTAATATATCTAATCTTCTTTTCTTTGTCAAGCTTTGTCGACCCAGGGAGGAAGGGGCTGCCTCTGCTGTAATGAATACAAGTTATGCATGCCTCCTGCAGGCTCTGTCAGGCTCTCACAGACAGCATCTCTGCTCTCAGTTTCAGCTTGTCTGTGATGCAGTTTGTGAGTGGGAAGGGAGCTGCCTGTCACATGCTGTGCTGAGAAACAGTGAGAATCCCAGACTGGAGTGCAGATAATTCACTATTTAATAAAAACTTGTAGTATACTGTAACATTATATATATATATATATATATATATATATATATATACACACACATATATTCATACACACATATTAGTGTATGTGTGTGGCCCGGGTGCACATGCGCACCCCACCATGCTCCCATCGCCGGGAGCTCTCTGCACCTGCACAGTACAGGCATGTGTATGGCAGCCCCCGACCCACAAGCGATCTGACCAGTGGATCTACTCACCCTCAGCAATGCAGATCACGTAGTCCGCGCCGCTTCCCCACACGCTGTGTGATGTCAAGCACTATTTCTCCTGTGTGATGTCACACACTATATATAATTTTGGTGTGGTAAGTATTGATAAAGTTATTGGCAAATTGATGAGAGCAGCATGATGTGTGAAAAAAACTGCTCTTGTTTTTTTAAACGGAACTAACCTGTGGTGGAGAACTGGTTAAATATGAGCAAAAGCAAAATCCACATTCAATACACTTTTTCTCCTACATTTTCTACTAGGTAGATACACTTTCATCTTCTGTTTAACCCCCTGGCGGTCAATTAAAACCGCCAGGGGGCAACACAGCACTATTTTTTTATTTTTTTTTTAATCATGTAGCTAGCCTAGCGCTAGCTACATGACAGCCGCTGTGCAGCGGCATCCTCCCACCCTCTTCGATTGCCTCCCGCGATCAAGACTGTCCGGAAATCCCGTTCTGAACGGGATTTCCATTAGGGCTTCCCCGTCGCCATGGCGACGGGCGGGATGACGTCACCGACGTCATCGACGTCAAAGAGAGTCCAGATCCACCCCTCAGCGCTGCCTGGCACTGATTGGCCAGGCAGCGCATGGGGTCTGGGTGGGGAGGTGCGGCACAGTGCGGCACAGCGCAGCGCGGCGAATCGGCACGGAGCGGCGGTGATTGGGCAGTACACGCAGCTAGCAAAGTGCTAGCTGCGTGTACAAAAAAAAATTATGCAAATCGGCCCAGCAGGGCCTGAGAAATTCTCCTGCGCGGCATAGCCCGAGCTCAGCTCGGGCTTACCGCCAGGAAGGTTAAAATATTTTTTCAGCTCTCTGCAATTGCAAAAATATCAAAAAGTAGTTAAACTGTCAAAACCATTTTGAGTTTCACAAGTTTTTTTTTTTATATATTATTATTTTCTTGCTTGCTGCCTGCTTAAAAGTCATTTTATTGATTAGGTGTAAAAATATCAACTAGGCGAAAACCAAGGAAAAAAGTGAATTGGATAGTGGTGAGAAGTGCTACTTACCATACAAAAATTGTAGATCCTCTGTAACCAGCAGTGATACGTTAAAATGCTAATCTTTTTTTCACACCATTTTTTGCAAAAATCATGGAAAATTAGATTATGAGAAAAAAATGCATCAATGAATGGGCCTAGATTCTTCAAATGTATTTTTGTGAAACAGGGCAATTAGGAAAATACCTTCGCAGCCATACTCAGAGGGTTGTCTGTTGTCTGATTGGTTGATAGTGATGACGTTCTTGGGTTAATAATATTGCATGAAATTGTCCTAATATGGAGTGAAAGAAGATCAGTCTTCTTTATTTTCGCATTATCAAGCACATTTGAAATATGGCCCAAATTTGTGCTTTTGTGTTTATTTTTATTATATTCATTTTTCAGTGACCATATCACTAAGGGGGAGTAGGGGGATATATTTTCAATGCAAAAAATGACTTGATCTTAGTGAATATGGTGACTATTGGAGCTCAATACTAGTGGTCAGCATAGCTACTGCAACTAAACCATAAAACTAATAGACTTGTAACCTTCTAACCAGTAGACATTAGTTCTTGTTTATTTTTGCACAAATTCGAATATGGCCCTTATTTTCGAGAACCAAAATGTACATTTTCATATCACTTCCTTATATTCGAGTTCAGTCGCTAGTGACGACCACAAATTTTTCATAGCCATAATTTCACATACAAATTTGCAATTGCGATGCAAAATCATAATGTGAAATTGTTGGGAAAATTGCAATTGATTTCGTCTGTAATTATAGTCAGGAACTGTAATTTTGCATTTTTCCATAATTTTCACATAATTTCGTGCTGATTTTAGCGGTTAATAGCACAGCCCCCATTCATGCTATGGTCACCAAAATTGCTTCATATGTAAAATAATTTTTCAAAAAGATCTTGTAGTTTTTTAGAACATTTATTTTAAAAGTGCTAAGGAAAAACGGTGTTTAAAATTCGAAAAAAAATTACAGTTTAAAAACATTTTTTCCTTTGCATTTTTAAAATCAATTTATCTCAAAACTACATATTATTTTAGAAAAACAAAATGTGGGATTGCACCCACTATTCTCTTAAACATATGTAGCAATTTTTGTGACAATAGCATGTAATTATTTATTACATGCTTTGTTATTAACCGCTAAAGTCGGCACAAAATTCTGCAAAAATTCTGCCAAATTACAAATGGATTACATGAAATCAATTGAATTAACAAATCTTAATTGGGCGTAATTGTGAAAATGTACGTGAAATTTCGCATAATCATAATTAGCTGGTCACTATCAATGACTATGTCACGAAGATTCAATGTATTTTCGCAAACTGATTTTCGGTGCGAAAAATAATTAAGGCTAAATTTCCACTTGTGTGTTTTATTAAAGATTTTTCGCATTGAAAATTTGCATTGTTTTGGCAACTAATGGTAGTGAATGGGACTGTTTCCATTCAATGGGAATTTTCGTACGCGTTCATACGCGTGAAAAAAACTGAGGTCCTGCATCTTTTTTTTGGACATCATGTACGATTTGCGTACAATGCTTTGCACAGGCAACGCATTGCAAAGTAAATTTTTCGCATTAAATCCATGGTTACAAAAAGTTGTCAGCAGTCATGACTAAGCTGTTACTAGGCAGATTATGTTATATTTGACTAATGCGAATTTTCGCGTACGAAAATTTGCATTAAAACGCATACAAATTTACACGTGAATTTTCACCAATCAGTAAAATCTTATAGGATTATTTGGAAGCGAAAATGTCACACTACAGTGAAAACATAGCCTAAACCACAAAACGAATAGACTTGTTACCTCATACAGCAGCACAGTCTCAGCTTTCGGAATCAGCATGTGCAAGTCGTGTGTGACAGCAGTGGTGATGGACATTGATAAAGGTAAATGACATTGGCAGGTGGTGGCACTTTATTATGCCAGCTGTGCCATCCAGTGGCAGTATCCTTTATTTGCAATCCACTTCGGCTTTGCTTTTAATTAAGCCCTTTTTTGTTTTTCTGTCTGAAAGTGATGTTTACAGAATATAAATACAAAAAAAAAATTGAAAGCATCGGGTTGGCAAAAATTTTTTTTATTTTTTTTTCATTTTCTCTGGAATTAAGTAAAACTCTTCTTAATGAATATCATAGTGCCATAAAAACTCATTAATTCATTCTGCCTTCTATGCTCAGCACAGCAATTAGACATAATGCCTGCCATTTCCTAGCAGTGGAAACAGGTTAATGCAGCGTTATTTGTTTTGATGAATAAAACTTTAATTAGCGCTCACATTATCACGTGTTAAAGCTGCATGAAAACTCCAAAGCCTCTTACCGAACGTGAGCTATGGACTGGAGAGCTTGGCTAGATGTTCTGTTTACTCGCTTTCCCGCTTTCCTTCCAGTCATTGAGAAGTACCCATTTCGCTTTCATTCTTAATAGCGAGCTTTGCTACAAGTAAGTGGAAGTTAGTGAAACTCACAGGGCAGTGTTTTTGCTATTTCGATCCATTAGGCAGGACAAAGTATATGGAAAGATTGCAGAGTGGTAGGGGAGTAGCGGAGGCACTTTGCTGTCTTATTTAATGGTTGCTCCTGTCATAGCCTGATGAAGCGGGTATAGACCCACGAAACGTGTTGCATTTTGGAGTTATGAATAAAAGGAAGTTTTCTACTGAAAACTATTTTGAGCCTGCTTGGGGAGGTAAGCCCACCACTCCCTTTTTAAACTGTTTTTAAATATTTTACTCTATACTGGCGCCTTGGTTCAGATTATAACCAAATATTTCAAGTCCACCCTTGGTGGAGGGGTGTTACCCCGTTTTTCTCCTGTCTACAAAGAGCGACTTTCTAACCTGAGTGGGAAGAGGCCTGACCTTCCCACCTGCCGTTACAGTGGTTGCCTTAGTGATAACCCACCTTTTCGAGTATGCTTTTCACAATATTTGTGTGACACACACCAATGGTGCTAACATACTACACAATCAAGGGCTCAATCAATCAATTAATCAATCAATCAATCAAGGGCAGCCTGGTGGCGTAGTGGTTAGCGCTCCTGCCTTTCAACGCTGGGTCCCCAGTTCAAATCCCAGCCAGGGCACTATCTGCACAAAGTTTGTATGTTCTCCCTGTGTCTGTGTGGGTTTCCTCTGAGCACTTCAGTTTCCTACCACATCCCAAAAACATAGAGATAAATTAATTGGCTTCCCTCTAAATTGTCTCTAGACTATGATACATGTACTACATGATACATACATAGACATTTGACTCTGGTAGGGATTCGATTGTGAGCTCCTCTGAGGGACAATTAAGTGACAAGACAATATACTCTGTACAGTGCTGCGTAAGATGTCGGCGCTATATAAGTACTAAGTAATAATGCAAATAATAATCTCTTCTATGGTAGGGGAGTATGTTCATTCACCACTTGATGGCATTCTAGGCACTTGCCTGTCTGGTCTGTGCCCAGAAACAGCTCTGGTAACGCACATGCTTACACTATTACTTTTCTCCCATAGCTGCTTGCTTCATTATCTGTATGATAGCAAGGAGCGTAACAATAGCCCCTGCAAGGGATGCAGCTGCAAGGGGGCAGGGCCGGCCCGCCCATGAGGCGGGGTGAGGCGGGTTCCTCAGGCGGCAGGAAGTGGAGGGGCGGCACCAGATGACGTGGCTGTGACAGCGGGGGGGGAGCCAGAGCCGCGGTGAGGGCAGCCCGACCTCTCCCTCCCTCTCCCCGGGCCGCTCTCCATGCTCCCCCCTCGGACTGTAGGCAGCAGAGTTAGCGCGCAGGGAAGCGCTGCTGTACACAGCTGTTACTTACCTCCCTGGATCCGATCGCCGCTCCTGCCCTGCTGGTCTCCTCTCTGCCTAGCCGGCTGATACACACGCGGCTGCTTCCTGTGTAAACAGGAAGCAGCGTGTGAATCAGCAGCGGCTACATTGCAGAGAGGAGACCAGCAGGGCGGGAGCGGCGATCGGATCCAGGGAGGTGAGTAACAGCTTCCCTGCGCGCTAACTCTGCTGCCTGCAGTCCGAGGGGGGAGCATGGAGAGCGGCCCGGGGAGAGGGAGGGAGAGGTCGGGCTGCCCTCACCGCGGCTCCGGCTCCCCCCTCCGCCATTATGAGGGGGCACCTTCCTACTTAACCTATACTAGGCAAGCTACCTATCTATCCTATACTGGGGGGCACCTACCTAATCTAACCTATACTGGGGGAAGCTACCTAACTATCCTATACTGGGGGGCACCTACCTAATCTAACCTGTACTGGGGGCAGCTACCTATCTATCCTATACTGGGGGGCACCTACCTAATCTAACCTGTACTGGGGGCCAGCTACCTATCTATCCTATACTGGGGGGAAGCTACCTATCTAACTTATACTGGGGGGCAGCTACCTATCTAACCTATACTGGGGGGCAGCTACCTATCTAACCTACACTGGGGGGCAGCTACCTATCTAACCTATGCTGGGGGGCAGCTACCTATCTATCCTATACTGGGGGGCACCTACCTAATCTAACCTGTACTGGGGGCAGCTACCTATCTATCCTATACTGGGGGGCAGCTACCTATCTAACCTATACTGGGGGGCAGCTACCTATCTAACCTATACTGGGGGGCAGCTACCTATCTAACCTATGCTGGGGGGCAGCTACCTATCTAACCTATACTGGTGGGCAGCTACCTATCTAGCCTATACTGGGGGGCAGCTACCTATCTATCCTATACTGGGGGGCACCTACCTAATCTAACCTGTACTGGGGGCAGCTACCTATCTGAGTGTAATGACCTAATTACGAATTTCCGAAATTTCGCGAAATTACTACAATTACGATTTTAGCAGTAATCGAAATTTCGTAATTTTCGCAAATTACGCAAATTTTCGTAATTACGATTACGAAATTTAGTATTTTAAAGTTTGCAAAGGTTTCTATCCCTCTAGATGCCTCTGTAATCGAAATTTCACTCCCGTAATGACGAATTTCGTGTCTTCAACCGAAATTTTACTGTTTCAGGTTTGTAAGTGTTTCTATCCCTCTAGATGCCTAAAATGAATAGCCCAGTCAGTCCTCCTCCTCCTCCTCCTCCTCCTCCTCCTCCCTCTCTCTCTCTCTCTCTCTCTCTCTCTCTCTCTCTCTCTCTCTCTCTCCCCAGAGATCTGTAGTATTTCAAAACCATACTCACATTCATGACATGTCCAGGGATCAAACCCAGGCCAACCACATGGAAGACAGCTATGCTCACCACCATACCACCAAACACACACTAAATAGACTGCTAACCTAAATCTTACTTGTAGACAGTCATATGAGACACATGCTGGGTGCAGGGCTTTGTGATTGGACCATGGACCATGCGATAGAGTGAGGTGCAAAAATGAAATCATGCCTAGCAGAGGATGGTTTCACAATGCTAAATGCTAGGCTGGCTGTGGTGCAATTGGTTAGTGCGTCTGGCTGGTAACAGCAAGGTTACAGGTTCGATTCCATCCAGGCATGTCTTTTCCTTTTGCGTTCAACAGTTGTCCAAACAGAGTCAACAGAGCCCCAGATAGCCATGTAGAGTTAGGTCACTGCTAGCCTGGCTGTGGTGCAATTGGTTAGTGCGTCTGGCTGGTAACAGCAAGGTTACAGGTTCGATTCCATCCAGGCATGTCTTTTCCTTTTGCGTTCAACAGTTGTCCAAACAGAGCCAACAGAGCCCCAGATAGCCATGTAGAGTTAGGTCACAGCTAGCCTGGCTGTGGTGCAATTGGTTAGTGCGTCTGGCTGGTAACAGCAAGGTTACAGGTTCGATTCCATCCAGGCATGTCTTTTCCTTTTGCGTTCAACAGTTGTCCAAACAGAGCCAACAGAGCCCCAGATAGCCATGTAGAGTTAGGTCACAGCTAGCCTGGCTGTGGTGCAATTGGTTAGTGTGTCTGGCTGGTAACAGCAAGGTTTGATTCCATCCAGGCATGTCTTTTCCTTTTGCGTGCGCGCGCTGCGCCATTGAACCCCATGGGGTATTTTGCGTGCGTAAAACTTTACGCATGCAAAACTTTGTGCTCGGTGTTTGGACAACTGTTGAACTCAAAAGGAAAAGACATGCCTGGATGGAATCGAACCTGTAACCTTGCTGTTACCAGCCAGACACACTAACCAATTGCACCACAGCCAGGCTAGCTGTGACCTAACTCTACATGGCTATCTGGGGCTCTGTTGGCTCTGTTTGGACAACTGTTGAACGCAAAAGGAAAAGACATGCCTGGATGGAATCGAACCTGTAACCTTGCTGTTACCAGCCAGACGCACTAACCAATTGCACCACAGCCAGCCTAGCATTTAGCATTGTGAAACCATCCTCTGCTAGGCATGATTTCATTTTTGCACCTCACTCTATCGCATGGTCCATGGTCCAATCACAAAGCCCTGCACCCAGCATGTGTCTCATATGACTGTCTACAAGTAAGATTTAGGTTAGCAGTCTATTTAGTGTGTGTTTGGTGGTATGGTGGTGAGCATAGCTGTCTTCCATGTGGTTGGCCTGGGTTTGATCCCTGGACATGTCATGAATGTGAGTATGGTTTTGAAATACTACAGATCTCTGGGGGGAGAGAGAGAGAGAGAGAGAGAGAGAGAGAGAGAGAGAGAGAGAGAGAGAGAGAGAGGAGGAGGAGGAGGAGGAGGGCGAGGAGGAGGAGGAGGAGGGCGAGGAGGAGGAGGAGGAGGAGGAGGAGGAGGGCGAGGAGGAGGAGGAGGAGGAGGAGGAGGAGGAGGAGGAGGACTGGCTGTGCTATTCATTTTAGGCATCTAGAGGGATAGAAACCCTTACAAACCTGAAACAGTAAAATTTCGGTTGGAGACACGAAATTCGTCATTACGGGAGTGAAATTTCGATTACGAAATTGTAAATTACGATTTGAAAATTAATTACGAAATTACGAATTTGGGTCGTAATGTTAAATTTCGCATTCGTAATAAAAGCAGTTCGAAATTTCGAAAATTTCGGCTCATCTCTATCTATCCTATACTGGGGGGCACCTACCTAATCTAACATGTACTGGGGGGCTACTACCTATCTAACCTATACTGGGGGGCAGCTACCTATCTAACCTATACTGGGGGCAGCTACCTATCTAACCTATACTGGGGGGGCACCTACCTAATCTAACCTGTACTGGGGGCAGCTACCTATCTATCCTAAACTGGGGGGCACCTACCTAATCTAACCTGTACTGGGGGCAGCTACCTATCTAACCTATACTGGGGGGCAGCTACCTATCTAACCTATGCTGGGGGCAGCTACCTGTCTAACCTATGCTGGGGGCAGCTACCTATCTAATCTATACTGGGGGCACCTACCTAATCTAACCTGTACTGGGGGCACCTACCTAATCTAACCTATACTGAAGGGCAGCGACCTAATGTAACCTATACTGGGGGGAAGCTACCTATCTAACCTATACTGGGGGCACTTATCTAACCTGTATTGGGGGCACCTACCTACCTAGCTAGCCTATACAGGTGGCAACTATACTGGCTACCTATACTGGGGGCACCTACCTAACTAACCTATACTGGGGGTACCTACCTATCTAACCTATGCTGGGGGCAACTATACTGGCTACCTATATTGGAGGCACGTACCTAGCTAACCTGTACTGGGGGCACCTACTTATCTAACTTATACCGGGGCGGAGGGGGGGGTGCCTGCCTATCTAACATATACTGGGGGCAACTATACTGGCTACCTATACTGGAGGCAACTACCTGGCTAACCTATACTGGGGGCAACTTTACTGGCTCACCCATGCCTGGCCACCTATACTCGGGGGGGACCTATAGCTGGCTACCTATACCGGGGGGGGGGGGGGGCGCAATTTTTACACCCTTGCCCTGGGTGCATTTTAGCCTAGAAACTGCACTGTTGCCGCTGGCCTCTGAGTCCGACGACTCCGCGCTCTGCAGCCTCTCCTGTCTCCTCCAAGGCTGCACGCTGGTGACGCTGCCTAGTGCCTAAGCCTGCTGATTTGATGGCGGCAGCTGCCGCCCGCTCTGCTGCCCTGGCTGCGGCTGATTGTCATGGTCAGTCACTGAGCAGCGAGCGCCGCCGACGTGACCGTGACGATGATGATGAGGAGGCTGGCTGGCTGCCGCCAGCCGCCGCTCACTGGCCCAGCGCGAGATCCCTCAGATCCGAGATGGAGCATGCCCGCCGCAGACCGCAGCCGTCTGTCCCCTGCCAGTGCAGGATGCATGCTGGATGCGGATGCCCGCCCTTCGCCGCCGCCAGACCCTGAGGGAGACCCAATCCCTGGTGAGTCAGTCACTCACTTTGCTGCGTCACTCAGGCTTTCCTTCACGGACACGGTCGGTTGTGTGGGGGATGTAATGTTATGTAGAAATATTGGGGGGGGGGGGGCGCCTTTACGATCTTTGCCTCAGGCAGCAGAAAGTCCAGGACCGGCCCTGCAAGGGGGCCTTTCGGGGGAGAATCCTGAGGGGGGGCTGTGGCTTTTGGGGCCATCTGGGGCCGTTCTAGGAGCAGGAGGGGGCACAGTGCAGGAAGAGGGAGCAGTGAGCATACACAGTGGTGGGGAGGAGGGCCAAACTCCCCCCTCACCTCGGGCTCCCCCTTCAGTGATCCCCCCTCCAACAATGACAGCAGCAGCAGTGGGTAGGGAACGAGGAATCACCTCTTACAAGTTCCATGCAACGGAGGGCCCCATTCAAAGTTTTGTGGGGGGGGGGCAGCGTTTTCTAGTTACGCCCCTGATGGTAGCTACCATCGTGCCGCTGATGTCAGAACTTGTAATGGGGGGATGTCAGTTTTCCCTTTGGCATTTTTTTAAATACGGGACAACAGAAAACATGCACGGGCAGCACGGTGGCATAGTGGTTACTACTGGGTCCCTGTTTCGAATCCCAGGCAAGGCACTATCTGCAAGGAGTTGGTATGTTCTCGCTGTGTCTGTGTGGGTTTCCACCAGTACTCCAGTTTCCTCACACACCCTAAAAACATACGGAGAGGATGATTGGTTTCCCCCTAAATTAAATTTCCCCCAGACTATGATACATACACTACACGATACATACATAGACATACAGGTCCGGATTTACATTACAGGAGCCTATAGGCACACATGTCTTGGTACCCTAGACCTGGCCCTCCATGAACCTGCAAGTGTACTGCCTAGCCCAGCTGTCACTTCTTACTTAGTTCTCTTGCCTGTCATAGGTAGCTACTGAGTCACACACCTGAAATGAGCATGCAGCCAGCAGTCACAGCATCTGATCTGCATGCTCATTATCATAATTATTGTTATTTTTTATTTACATAGTGCCTACAGTTACGATTAGTGCCTACAGCACCCAAGACGTTACAAAGCTCAAAAATGATATACTTACCTAAATAAAGGAAAGCCTCTGGATCCCTCTGGCCCTCCCCCGCTGCCTGGGACCCTCTGGAACATCAGGGCTGTACTCTACTTCTGGCATGATCACACGGCCATGCTGCACCCACGCAGGCATGGCCGCACTGTGTGCGAGTGGCTCCGACTTACTGCGCAGGTGTGGCCGTATCTGCGCACATGAGCATGGCCCTAATGTGATTACTGACAAGCCCTCATTGGGAATCTTCAGGCGGACTGTGCTCTGCAATGGGGGATCAGAGGACAGTGTGGGATTTAGAAGCTTCCCTCTTTTTAGGTAAGTATTTACTTACTGTGCTTTTTGACAACTTGTGTACACTTATATTAAAGTATTAGAAGCAGGCCATAAAGATGGCAGCCTCCATATTCCTATCACTTCAAGCTCCCTTTAAGCAAAAATATGCCCTTGGTGTCCTCTCTTGTAGGGTAGAACCACAGGCATTCTCAAACCTTGCTTTACCGTAGCATATGTTCCATAACTAGAAGACATAAAATAAAACCTTTGCGTTGTTTCAGTTTATTATCTATAACTTGGAATAACACAGGCTGTATTTTCACTGCTGCCCAGAGGCACTTCTAGGCCACGGCCAGCTCCATCAAAGGCCAGTCTCAAGTCCTCCCCTCCAGCAATGCTGAAGCTCATCATGGACACCTGAAGATCAATAGCACTAAATCAATCATGTGCTCCTGATCATCTGGTAATGATGAATCGTGATCTACCCCCATGAGGTTATATTTACACAGGTGTTGAAGGAGAAAGAGAGGACATGGACTTTGAATAATGCTGTGAAGCCTGAGATCCGAGAACATGATTGACACTTGCGTAGGTTAAAACTCAACATTGCTTTCTTTAAAGTCCAAACCCGGCCACAGATATACAAATGTAACCTCATGCATACTAAAAAACACTGGTGGAGGCGCCCTTGATGATATGATACTACTAGATGGTATTAGGTGAGAATCTATGAGAAGCATAATGTCCTACCTTCTCAGAAGGACAAACCATTATTTATTGGTTTTGGTGGGCTTTGCTGGGCGCTTTGCATGGCTGGGGGCTGCCTGCGCTACTCACAGCCCTCAGATCAGTGCAACCAGAGACGCAGAGAGAGGCATAGCAGTGCTGCCTGCCCAGACCCGTACACTTCACATGCAGACGTGACCAATGACGTCACTTCCACATTGAAGTCAATGCTCTGCTATGCTTCTCTCTGCCTCTTCGGTTCGGTCACCCTGATCTGAGGTCTGAGTAGTGCAGGCAGCAGGGCCAGACGAGCCATGCCTGCACATCTCCAGATATGCATCTGATACTAGGTGACTCAGTAGACCACAAAGTAATCTAAGGCTATGGCAGTGCCATATTGAGTAATTTGGGAGCTTGGCTATTATGTAGATGGACTCTGGATATAGCAAGGGGGTTGAGTAAGCAGCTCAGGGTTCCGTGGGTGCCAGGTTTAGCCTATTAGGTAGCTGAACTCCAGATATCTACTGTCATGTAGCTGAACTCTGGATATTGACGAGGCAGCGGCAGGGGTAAATAATCGGGTGCTCTGGGTTCAACTATTATGTAGTTGAATCCCAGATGGGCTGTGGAACGGATCCATCTGAAAATGGCGCCTGTGAATAATGGTGCATGGTGTTGCTGCATATCCGTTTGTCGCTTATCGCTATTTAACGTTAAAGCCTTAATGTTATTTAGCGTTAAAGCCTTATCGTTATTTAGCGTTAACACACAGAACCCTCTCTGTACCTATCCCTAACCCCTAAACCCCCCTGGTGGTGCCTAACCCTAATCACCCCCCTAGTGCTGCCTAACCCTAACCACCTCCCTGGTGGTGCCTAACCCTAACCACCCCCCTGGTGGTACCTAACCCTAAAACCCCACTGGTGGTGCCTAACCCTAAACACGCCGCTGGAGATGCCTAACCCTAAGCACCCCCTGGTGGTGCCTAACCCTAAATCTCCCTTGGTGGTGCCTAACCCTAACCTTGACAGTGTTACATTAAATCCATTCACCGTTTTGCAGTTAAATAACTTCTGCAGTTTGGCTTATGTAGGTTAGCTATTGATAAATAACGTTATTGTGCGCAATAATGTCTGCTGTTTGGCATATGAACGGCGCTATTGATAAATAACGTTTCTGTGTGCCATTTTTCTTCTTTTTTCCCTGTGCGCCATTAATATGCAGTACTAACGATAAATAGCGATAAGCGTATCTTTTTAATGCAGCGCCATTTTTATGCATAGGTGCTATGCGCCTTTATTCACTGATCCGTGTGGAACGTTGCTTATAATGTTGGTGTTAGGTGTAAGTAGAGGGGGTTAGTGTTAGAAGTACTGTAGGTAGAGGGGGTGGTTATTATAAGGCACTGGTCGGGGGGCTAGTGTGAGGACTCGGAGTAGGTAGGTAATGGTTAATGTGAGGTAGGGGAGTTAATCGAAAGATATCGTTGACATTACCATTAGGAATAGTTTACGGCAGGATGTAGCACCCAGTTTGCCGGGAGCTTTTATTAAACGTAAGGTCTTCCTTCAACCGGCATACTAGGCTTTACCATAGCAACACACACATTACCATAGTAATGTTTGGTAGGGTAAAATAATAACTCCCCTGACATTGTCAGCAGTAAAATTGACATACAGAGGCAGTTTCATTGAATATACATGAACTAGGGCCCGTGGGGCCATGGCCAGTTCTAAAGCTTTTGCTGCCTGATGCCACTCCATCTCCACCGCCTCTACCCTCATCCCTCAGAAAAGAGGTGCGGCCAATATCTGACACACACACACACACACACACACACACACACACACACACACACACACACACACACACACACACACACACACACACACACACACACACACACACCCATCTACATACAGTATGCAGAGCGGCTGCAGTGGAAGAACTATCTGGTCTATCACTGGGTCCTTTTTTCTTCTTTCTTTTCTGTGCCTCTCCTATCACTGTATGGCTGCACCCCCCATAGGTTACCAAAGTCACATGAAACACATCGAGAGACTACGGAGAGATGCTGCCACATAATGATAGAAGAGGGCCCAGTGCAGAAGAGGAAAGGACCCGGCGATGGACCAGATAATGTACTTCCACTGTCGCCGCTCTGCATATCAGTGTCACTGGCACTTCTTCCTAGAGTTAGCCGCCTGAATCACATGACTCAGGTCGCTTCATGACAGGACCGGCCTTGAAGCAAAGCTGCACATGGAATGGGGGCAGCACAAGACAGTTGGCCTAAAGAAGCAACAGATATAATTCTGAGCTTCATTATACTTGTGAAATGGATACTAAAGGACTTGTGCCTAACGAGCATCAAAACAGGTCCTCTGCTCAGGTGTCTATGCAGTCCGTGTCCGCAGCTGCCCCCTTGTCATCCGCCATGTAATCCCTAATGAGAGGGATGACATTTTCAGTGCGAGGAGATATTAGCATTGTTCTCCATCAGCGCAGCGGCACAAGTGGTTAAAGTGCAATGGGAGAACAATGCGTATTACAAACGGATTGCTCTGCAGCCATGCCGAAGACTAAGAACAAAATAATTGAGCCCCTAGATGAAATTGCAAACAAGGTTTGTATTCCTCTAATCCTCACAATCTACAGAGGATTTTCCCAAACTGACAGCCGGAGTCGGCAGCAATTTAATGAAACACTTGTTAAGATGCCAGTGGCCAGATCAAGCTGTAGGAGGAAAAAATGAGGGGGGGAGCGAGGATAAGTTTAACTGGTCATGAAGGTTGAGGCAAAATACATAAAGAACTATACACTTAATCTCAGCAAGCTTGTTCAGAGAGGGAATACATTGACTTCAATGGGGGAGAGAGAGCGGGAAGGGATCTGAGGCGAAACAACAAGCTGTTCAGGTCATTTCAGAAAGTATATAAGGCCCAATTCTGAGATGTTTTCTTTCTTCGTACTGCTCCTTCCTCAACAAATACATTACAGCAGAGAGAACAAGCTAGCCAGTATCTCCAGCAAAAATCCAACACTGCAGGGGCTTAACTACGAACCAAGCCTCCCTGTAAACATTGCATAGGGTGCCCCCCACGAGTTCCACCATGTGACTCATCAGTGGCTATGATATGGAGGTATGATAGTGTAAGGGATCCCTCCTCTCGGCCACAGTATGGTCTGAGGCGGCGACAGAGGTAGAGTCAGCTGACACTTAGACAGGGATTTATGTAATAAATAATGATGTGTGGAACCCCAACCCTGGTCTCTCATGTCAAAGGCAATGCTCTTGACCACTATGCTGTGGCTGACACACAGTCAGGATGTTTTGCTGGTAGCATTGGTTACTCAGCTGACATGTATGCCCACCCATGTCAGCTGATCTCTCTCTCAGCTGATGCTTAAGCAAGATTAATGCCTGCGTGTGATTGGCTGTTGTGTGCATGTGGCAAGACACTGATTGGATACTTGTATAAAAGGCTGCCTTGTATATCTGATCATTGCCCGTGATAGCTCTAGCTTACTGGTTGCTGGGTGCTCTGTCTTGTTGTATTGGATTACCTGGATTTTGACCTCTGCCTCTTATTGGACCTTCCTTGCCTGCCACCTGAACCAACCTCTTGCTTGGATTATCTACTGTTTGCTGCCTGGTTTGACCTCGGATACGTTTTTGACCTCTCTTTGCCTAGCCCTCCTGTACTGCAATATATCTGATCACCCGTGTATGACACTGGACTGTTACTGGACTTTGCTACTCTGAATCCTTGCTTGGCCTGGAAGTTGATTTGCTCACCCTGCATTCAGCTCCAATACCTTTCACACTAAAGGCCTGGGTGTAACCAAAGTCGGATAGCTGTTGTCTCCTTACCTCCCGTTCAAGTGGGGACGCGCCACATAGGGTGAAGCATGTGGAGGTCGATTGGGGCATTAGAGCTGATTCGTGGGTGGATATTCCTACATGCCTGACAGATAGTCCCTGACAAGTCAAATAATGAAACATGCAGGGTGTGGCTTTAACCACTTAAGACCATAGGCTTACACCCCCCCCCCCCCCCTAGTAACTAGGCTATTTTTTTACAATTCAGGCCACTGCAGCTTTAAGGGCTCGTTGCAGGGCTGTACAGCTCAGCACACAAGAGATTCCACCCCACTTTTCTGCCCACCAACAGAGCTTTCTGTTGGTGGGCTCTGATCACTGCTGGGATGTTTGTTTACATATTTTTTTTAAATGTGATTATTTTTTAATTTATTTTTATGCAGGGTCAGACTGGGGCACTGAGGGCCCACCAGAGAAATGTCAGCTTGGGGCCCACGGCCCCATGATTTGGAGTTTGTGATTTGTGATCATGCCGTCTGTACAGTACTGCAGAAGATGTAAGTGTTACATAAATATACAATAATATGGTAGGCCATTAGACTATGGTAAGAATGAAATTGTGGCGCTCCTGGATAGTGCTAATGTAGCATGAACTAATTCCCGCAGGGCAACCGCTTTGCGGTATTGGTTTTAACCTTGCATAATTTGGCATGCGAAAGCAAAAGCATTTTTGCATGAGCAATGCCTCATGATAAGCCAATTAGGTCAGATTTGCAAAGCCAGATTTGTTAGGGTTAAACGTGGTGTTTGAGCACGCATAAATTCTCTTGTGTTAAGTAAGGTAAGAATTAAATTGTGAGCTCCTCAGATGACAGTCAGTGACATAACAATGCAAGGCTGGCATGTCATGTGACCCAAAGCAGGTCACATAATGGTGTATCTATTAAATGGGAGAAGGGTAAAGCCGATATATGGCTCACCCTGCTCCTGCACTAGTCCCGGCGGCGTTAATTACTATTCCCCCTCCAGTTCCATGTGGATAGTGGGGGAAAGATGTAATTTGGCTTCCAGCTATTGCTGGCAGCCGAATTGCACTTTTTCTGTAGTAATTTGTGTTCCATCTTCTGATGGCGCCCAAATTACTCACTAAGCTCCAGCGTCTGGCTTATGGAGTCACTCTGACGTCATCCGGACTATACTGCGCAGGCGCAAAACTAATGTGCCTGTGCAGTACAGTCCAGATGACATCAGCGTAACTACACGAGTCGCACGCTGGAGCGCAAGTAGGCCTTTTGTACTGGAGGGAATCCTGGGCCACCGACGGGGAGCTGAGCTGCGGCAAGGGCACAGGAATGGCTTCAAAGGGCCGGAGGAAGCCCGAGGTAAGTAGATTTTTGCTTTTTATGCACCTCGGACCTTTCCTTTAAGTTGTCCCTGACTTCTCTTATGCCACATTTCTCTTTCAGCCTGCTTTCTTCACCTCAATTTTAATCACCCAAATAACCCCATTCTCAACCTCCGGCTGGCTGCTTGACAGTTGCTAACTTGACCAGCATGCAGAAACAGTCACTCTCCTCTAGCAGGCAGTCACACTGCCTGAGTGCTGCCTTCTGTCTTCTTGACTGAATTGATCCAATTCCACCCTACAATCCCTGGGCCTGGCTGTAGCATCCAGGCTGGTGAATCCTTGCTCTCTCTCCACTCTTTCCAATGATCACACCCTTGTGGCACGGGCTCAGCTTTTCTTATAGAAGGTAGACAGTCATACTGTGACTGACATTATCACACAGTGACATAAGCGCATGGCACACTCAGTAGGGATGCAATGGCTGCAGACCGTTTGCTAATCAACCCCAGCATGGCACCATGGGTGGGCTGAGTTACATAGAGCTGCACCTGCTGTTGCAACATCGCTGCAGGTGGGCCAATCAGGCGCTAGGCACGAAGGAAGGGAGGGAAGAGGCATAACAATAGACCGATTTAGAGTCTTGGAAGTTGGATGTCATATGGAATTTAAATTCTGTGCCTACAGAAGAGCCCACCAGAGTTGCCTACAGAAGGGCCTTTCCGGAGGTTTCCCATTCCCCTGGTGGCCCAGTCCGGCCCTGCCACCAGCCAATCCCAGCGATCAACTCCCATAGGCATCAGCTTGAAATTAATACTTAGAATTGATTGAGCAGACTGGTCTATGTCAGTGCTATATAAATACATAAAAACAATATGGTAGGACATTAGATTAGGATTATGGAAGGGATTTGTTTGTGAGCAGTCAGAGACATGACTATGTACTCTGTAAAGTGCTGCAGAAGATATCAGTGCTATATAAATACATAATAATATGGTAGGACATTAAGGTGGCCACACACCATACAATTTTTTAAATATCTGTTTAATTTAAGAATTGCAATCAATTTTTCTGACTGATTGAAACACACACCTACGTTAAATGTTTTCCCAATTATGATAAAAATGATGGAAAATTCTGAGAAAATTGCTAGGGTGTGTATATTAATAATTTGACAATCTAACACACACTAGAAAAATTGAAGAAAATTTTCCGGATCGATAAAAATGGAAAAAAAAACGTGAACTCCGATCGTTTTTTTTCAGTCGAATGAAAAAAAAGCTTTCCATTTTTTTCAGGAAACCGATCATATTTAGCAAATTGCCCTAAAATCGGATCATTGTATTGTATTGTGAGTGGCCACCTTTTAGACTGACTATGGTAGGAATGGATTGTGAACTACTTTGAGGACATTCAGTGATATGACTATGTATTCTGTAAAAGACTATATACACAAAGACACAATGTTCCATTCCCAGGTGGCAGCAGCGTCTGATCTGTGTAACATCACAGACAGACATCACTAAAGTAGGGGGGGAAATGGCAGACGCACTGAGCGCCCTTACGGTGTTGCACCTGGGGACATATGTATCCCTATGCCCTCCATAACTACGCCTCCGGAAAGTAGTCTTTGCATTTGTTTGCATTAATCAAGGTTCCGATTTGGTCAGACCGGTCAGTGATCCTCATTCACATTCACTGATTGTTTACAAGTTTTTATCTTCCGTGTAAAGCAATCAGCTTTGCCGTTTTGATATTTTCTTTGGCTTTATGACCATGAGTCACAGAAGTCATTGCAAAAACATCAGTCACATAAGATGCGATGCAGATAGAACGCTGTAATTCCCTGAACTCTCGGCAATCAGAGAGTCAGGATAACAGTTGTATACAGAACATAAAGTGCTATGAAACAGTCTTACTAGCTTCTAACCCACTACCACCAATTACCACCCATGCTGGGAGATACGGGAGAGGAGTCCACGCCGACTACTCTATTTCATTCTACAAAACTACAATCATTTGACTACGAAGCTCACTGAACAAGCAGCATTTGGTGATTTCATTTACAATTAGCGTAGCTGATTTTAACCCATTAGCAGCCACATATAGCAAAGCTATATGTGTGCTGCAGGGCCAGTTTTATTGATTTATTTTTTGTTATATGGGCGTGCAAATAATGCAATCGCCCGGGGTGCCGGATTGAATGGCAGGAGTGGGGGGGCCCAGCGGTGGGGGGAGCGGGCATGTGTTATTATAGACTGTTGCAAAACTTGAACAAGGAGTTTAGGACTCGTATGAAGCATCAGTTTACGACTGACATAGATGTATAATAGTGGACTATGAGTTACATATTTGTTAGTGTACATACACAGGATCTGATAGGCTAGCTGTGAGCGCTACCTCCTTGAAAACTGTTTTTTACTACATTAGAGGAGGCGAACCGGTTGTAACATTTAATGCTGTGATTTTTAGCTAGGAGCGCATACCTCTTTGAATTACACAGAACACCTTTAAAGGTTATTATGCTGTTACTTATCTTTAAGAGCAGAGAGGAAGTTCTGAGTTCAGGTCCTCTTTAAAGGTAAAATTAGGTGCTGAGAGGAAGTGGCCAATTTACATACAAACAATGGAAACAATGGCGTAAGCATGGATGTATAAGCACACTATATTGACGTATAAGCACACTATATTTCCTTTCCAAACATTTTTATTCTGGTACAGATACAAGTAAATGTGCAATGAATCACTGTTTGGAATGGCTATATGTGTATTCCGTGTACAAACAGGGAGCGTGTGCTGTGTGTCCGGCCTTCTCTGTGTGCTGTTTACCTCAGACTCCCTCACTCAGGCTGCCTCATTCTCCAGAAATGCCCACAAATTGGTCATAGGCGGACTGGCCTGGGGGGATGGGGGGCAGATGCCCCCCGGGCCGCCTCCTGCCTCTGTGTTTTGGGCCGCTTTGTGGATGCCTAAAATAGGAAAGGGCTGACTTCTTTCCTCTCTCGCTTCCCTGCTGTGTCCCGTCAGTAGAGAGGCTGCAGCAGGCGCGTTGTTAGGGCAAGTGGTTCGTGGCACTTCCCCCGAACCTCTGCCAAGGTCCCCCGGATTATCAGGGAAGGGAGTGCCCATGACAGTGCCCCAAATGTTTCTGGCAAGGCAATTTTAAAAATCCGGATGTTGTGGCATTTGGGTGACTGCTCCTAGCTGCTCAGTCACTCGGCCAACGTGCAGGTTTCTAGCTGCCCCGCATTGCTCAGTCTGCCTGTCTGAGCCCATGTGTGCAGATGCCGGACGCCATGCATGGACTGGAGAGAGCCTGCAACAGCCAGCAGGCAGACTCTCCCGGGCAGCACCACCAGCGGCTTCCCTTAGATAGAGTGACCATATTTTTGTGGGTCCAACCTGGGACGGGGGGGGGGGGCGGCGCGCGTGTCCCGGGCAATCCGGGACGTCTGGTCACTCTACCTTAGACAGCGTGCAGCTTCACTTCAGCTGCTTAGCCGCTGTCAAGTGTCCGGCCAGGCGTGATGTCAGCCCTCTGAGCCCGGCCAGGCGTGACGTCAGCCCTCTGAGCCCAGCCAGGACTGAATGCAGCTGGGGAGGTGTCGCTGGCAGATCGAGACCCCCTCCCCCGAAAGGAAGTTTTGCTATACAGGGCTCCAGACTGCAAAAATGTGTGTTTCCTGCCTTGTAGTGTGTAATAGAGTGACCAGACGTCCCGGATTGCCCGGGACACGTCCCGGATTCAGGGTCCGCTGTCCCAGGCTTAATGAGGTCCCGGGAAACGTCCCGCTTTCAGCAGCGGGACGTCCCGGCCTCGGGACTCTGGCCACTCTCTCCTCAATGAACTGGCAGCGGCGTCTATAGACGCCGTGCCAGTTCATTGCCCGCAGCCCCGCTCCAGCCTCCTCTTCCGGTGTCTGTTTCCGACACCGGCAGGCGAGCAGGGCTACGGCAAGATGGCTGCCGAAGCCCTGTACTGGAGACCTATTTGTGTCACTAGTACAGGGCTTCGGGCGCCATCTTGCCGTAGCCCTGTCAGCGCGGGAGAGAAGAGCAGGAGGAGGAAGACGGTCCCGGGACGGAGCAGCGCGCCAGAGGCCGGACACTTCTGCCAGGTGAGTAAATGCTTTCTTTTCCAGGTGAAATGTTTGCCCGCATTGTTTCTTTTCCAGGTGAAATGTTTGCCCGCATTGTTTCTTTTCCAGGTGAAATGTTTGCCCGCATTGTTTCTTTTCCAGGTGAAATGTTTGCCCGCATTGTTTCTTTTCCAGGTGAAATGTTTGCCCGCATTGTTTCTTTTCTGGCGAAATGTTTGCCCGCAGTGCGTTTCTTTTCTGGCGAAATGTTTGCCGCATTGCGTTTCTTTTCTGGTGAAATGTTTGGCCGCAGTGCGTTTCTTTTCTGGTGAAATGTTTGCCCGCAGTGCGTTTCTTTTCTGGCGAAATGTTTGCCCGCATTGCGTTTCTTTTCTGGCGAAATGTTTGCCCGCAGTGCGTTTCTTTTCTGGCGAAATGTTTGCCCGCATTGCGTTTCTTTTCTGGTGAAATGTTTGCCCGCAGTGCGTTTCTTTTCTGGTGAAATGTTTGCCCGCAGTGCGTTTCTTTTCTGGTGAAATGTTTGGCCGCAGTGCGTTTCTTTTCTGGTGAAATGTTTGCCCGCAGTGCGTTTATTTTGTACTGACATGTTGCCCGCATTGCGTTTATTTTCTGGTGTCCGGGGTAACTGTTACTGCATTTATTATTTAATGGTCATAGATGGCTATGTTTGCTGCTTTGTGGTTACGGTATACTATTAGCATCACGCAGTTTCTGCACACCCATGATACAAAGTCTCGTTTGTCCACATCATGGCGTAAACACTGCTTTCTTATGCCTCGCTGTTACATCATTACGTTAGCTCCGCCCATACAATGTCATGGCCACGCCCATTTTTTCGGCGCGGTGCAGCCCCCCTCCCCCAGTCTTCGCCGCTGCGTGCTCCTCACTCCTTCCCACTTTTCGCCGCGGCGCGCTGCGCGCGCCGCCCCCCCCCCCCCCCCCCACGCCCCCCCCCCCGTCCCAGGTTGGACCCACAAAAATATGGTCACTCTATGTGTAAGTATATACTGTACACAATGCACTTTTTTTTGTATATACTCTTTGTACAGTGCATGTTTTTGTGGGCATATGTAATGTGTTTATATCTAGTATGTGTGTGGGTGTAGTTTGTAAGTACAGTGTATGTGTTTGCATAGATTGTATGTATAGTGTGTGTGTGTGTGTGTGTGTGTGTGTGTGTGTGTGTGTGTGTGTGTGTGTGTGTGTGTGTGTGTGTGTGTGTGTGTGTGTATATAGATTGCATGTACAGTATGTTTGTGTGCTGTGTGGGTATGTACAGTGTGTGTATAGATTGCATGTACAGTATGTCTGTGTGCTGTGTGGGTATGTACAGTGTGTGTGTGTATAGATTGCATGTACAGTATGTTTGTGTGCTGTGTGGGTATGTACAGTGTGTCTGTGTATAGATTGCATGTACCGTATGTTTGTGTGCTCTGTGGGTATGTACAGTTTGTGTATATGTTGTGAATGTGTGTGTATAGATTGTATGTATAGTGTGTTTGTGTACTGTACACTGTGTGTGTGTGTGTGTGTGTGTGTGTGTGTGTGTGTGTGTGTGTGTGTGTGTGTGTGTGTGTGTGCGTATGTGTGTGTGTGTATATATATATATATATATATATATATATATATGTTTCATTTTTCTCCCCTCCCCAGCCAGCACCCAGTTATTTGATGTTCCCCTCCACCCACTGTAGCTAGTACCCAGTTTTTAACCCTCCTTCCCACCCACCACACCAGAGCCCAGTGTTTTACTCCCCCGCCAGCACCAAGCGTTTACCGCTCCCACCAGCACCGAATCGGATGGTCGATCAGCCGCCAAGTCGCCTGCTGTATGGCCACCTATAGTCTAATGTCCTAGCGTATTATTATTATTATGTATTTATATAGTACTGACATCTTCTGCAACACTGTACAGAGTACATAGCCATGTCACTGACTGTCCCCAGAGGAGCTCACAATCTAATCCTACCAATACCATAGTGATAGCCTAATGTCCTACCATATTATTATTATTATGTATTTATATAGCACTGACCTCTTGTGCAGCACATTACAGAATACATAGATATGTCATTGACTGTTTTCAGAGGAGCTCACAATCTAATCCCTACCATACTCCTCATTTTGTTTTCACTATAGACTTGATTTGGGGCAAACCAACTAACTAGTGGAGTGGTGGCCACACACCACACAATTTTTTTTTAAAATATCTGTTCAATTCAAGAATAGCAATCCATTTATCTGACTGATTGTAACATTTCAAAAATCTGACCAATATAACACACACCTATGTTCAATTTTTCCCCAATCATGAATAACATAATTGAAAACTCAGAAAAAATTGATTGGAACTGTACATCAAGTAATTGACAATACATCACACACCATATCATTTTTCATAAAGTTGGTCTGAAATTCAAAAACAATGGGGAATTCAATCAGATTTAATGATCGAAAACAAAGAAAAGTTCTAATTTTTTGGGGACAACTGATCGAAATTATCGAATTGTTGAAAAATTTGATCTTTTAATTGTATGGTGTGTGGCCACCTGAAGACCAACCCAGGCTTTTGATCACTGCTAATAGCAACTTATTTTTTTACCCCAAGCCTGGGTTGCTGAGGGCAGGGGGGTTCTCTATGTAATTGCATGTAATGCTGCTTTACACTACCGTATATACGTCCGCTCACAAAGAAGATATGGCTTTGGGTTGGGACTGCCGTAAAAGGGCCTCTAGGTTGTGTTTTCCCCCCAGGCCAAAAGGTCCCAGTCCTCCCCTGCCCACAATGCCCTTCTCTGCTTTGTGTGTCAATTAGTAGCAGCAGAGTTGAGCTGCATCAGGGTTAGAGCGCAGCTCGTCTCCACTGCCTCAGCATGGGGACACGATGCTGTTCTGTAATTGCTTGAACTGTACTCTACAAACAGCTCTCACAGAACACGCATGAGTCATGCGGAGCGCTCGCTACCATCGCCTGCCTGCATCCAGCAGCTGCTTATTCACTTAGCCATTTATTCATCAATGGGGGAGCATTGTATTTGCCTGTTATTTACCTTCTTATAAGTTCCTTCTTTACGAAAGCGCGATTCCTGGAACTGTACTCCGCTAAAGCACGTCACTCCATTTGTTGTGTCACACGTATTGTGCTACGCTTTCACTATACTGTCTCTCTTTATAGTACAGCTTGCCTTGCTCCAGTTAAAAGCAAGGATGCTGTTAAGGTTTTCTTGACCTCAAGTAGCACATCATCTGTGCCCCTCCCAGTCAGAGGACCCCCCTCCAAAAAAAAAGTAGCCCTCAAGTATAGGTAGGTAGCCAAAGGTGAAACCCTCCCCCCCAGTATGGGTAAGAGCCTTCAGTATAGAGTAGGTAGACAAGGTGGCAGAGGTATAACTACAACCATGCCCCCCCCCCCCCCCCCCAGCAAAACTTGATAAGACTCCTTAAAGGATCCCAGAACTGATATGTGACATGATGTGATAGACATGTGTATGTATAGTGCCTAGCACACAAATAACTATGCTGTGTTCCTTTTTTTCTTTCTCTGCCTGAAAGAGTTAAATATCAGGTATGCAAGTGGCTGACTCAGTCCTGACTCTGACAGGAAGTGACTACAGTGTGACCCTCACTGATAAGAAATTCCAACTATAAAACATTTTCCTAGCAGAAAATGGTTTCTGAGAGCGAGAAAGAGGTAAAAAAGGGGAATTTCTTATCAGTGAGGGTCACACTGTAGTCACTTCCTGTCAGCCACTTGCATACCTGATATTTAACTCTTTCAGGCAGAGAAAGAAAAAAGAACACAGCCTAGTTATGTGTGTGCTAGGCACTGTACATACACATGTCTATCTCATCATGTCACATGTCAGTTCGGGTATCCTTTAAAGAGACTCTGTAACAAAAATTGCATCCTGTTTTTTATCATCCTACAAGTTCCAAAAGCTATTCTAATGTGTTTTGGCTTACTGCAGCACTTTCTGCTATCACTATCTCTGTAATAAATCAATGTATCTTTCCCCTGTCAGACTTGTCGGCCTGTGTCTGGAAGGCTGCCAAGTTCTTCAGTGTTGTGGTTCTGCTATGAACTCCCCCTTCCAGGCCCCTCTATGCACACTGCCTGTGTATTATTTAGATTAGAGCAGCTTCTCTCTTCTCTCGTATCTTTTACAAGCTGGATAAATCGTCCTCTGAGCTGGCTGGGCTTTCACATACTGAGGAATTACAGACAAGGGCAAAGCTGTTTGCAGGAGAAAAACAAGCAGCCTGAAACTTCAGTGCATGAGAACTGCAGGGGGAAAGAAACACACAATGATCTCTTGAGATTCAAAAGGAAGGGTGTATACAGCCTGCTTGTGTATGGATGTATTTTCTATGTGTGGACATACTGTACATCAACCTACTTCCTGTTTTGGTGGCCATTTTGTTTGTTTATAAACAAACTTTTTAAAACTGTTTTTAACCACTTTTAAATGCGGCGAGGAGCGGCGAAATTGTGACAGTGGGTAATAGGAGATGTCCCCTAACGCACTGGTATGTTTACTTTTGTGCGATTTTAACAATATAGATTCTCTTTAATGTTCACAACCCTTCCTTTGCCTCATCTTGGTGACCCTCAAAGCCTGGGGGCCCATCATCATACAAGCCTCACAAAAGCAAGTGTGGCCACGCCCATAACATGTGTAGCCACAAAAACACCTGATCTGGAGGATCAGAGAAAGGGAAGGTTAGTAGTTCAGAAGTCCAGTTGCGGCCCCCTAATTACGCCCCAGACCCCCAGTATAAGTATGTCTCTCTCCCCCCCCCCCCCCATATTGGTGTCAGTGGGGCTATGTAGCTTCCTGCTGCCTTCCCATTCTCAGCACTTGTAGACTAATGGACAAACTGAAGACAGGAAAGCAGCACACAGTAACCGTGTGGCACACTTCAGATGCAGGAAGTGAGCAATGACATCACTTCCACATCTGCAGTATACTCCATAATGCCTGCGCCGCTCTTCTCTCTATTCACATTGCCGCCGATCTGAGGACTGTGTGTGAGTGGTGGGGAGGCAGTGGCAGGCGACCACAGAGACAGGGTGGACCTGGTAGCATGAGAGATCCCTGCTGTGGGTGAGGCCTCAAGCAACCGCTTGGTTCGCCTGTGCCTAGCTGCTCCACTGGTTAAAAACAAAGTTTTCAATTAAGATAGCAGACTGAAAACACACATTGAGGGGCGCAACATAAGGCCTCTGGACCCCAAGAAAAATTTATATTGGACTCCTAAGTATTTGGGCTCTGGACCTGGCCACTAGTAAAATATTGGCAAAATTACTGATATTCTACTATTTTGGAGCCATGTAGTTATAATAGTAAAATATTTGGTAATTGCTCTGATATTTTTTCTGATATCGCCTAACCTGATCCCTAACCTGATCCTATTCCCACTTCAACACTTACTATCCCTAACCAGCCCCCCCCCCCCCCCCCCCCCAACCAATGCATAACCAACACCCACCAACCGATTCCTAATCCTAACTTTCCCCCTCAACCGATGTCTATCCCTAAGCAACATCCTAGCCGGTGTCTAACCCTAATGAACCCCCCAACCAATGCCTAACCCTAACTGTCACCCCCCCTTTATTCCATGCTGACTGTGCCACTAAACATCTCTCGTCAAGGGGATTTTTTTTTCCGATTTAAGCTCCCATATTAATTACTGCAATTAGGATCTAGAACTGGAAATGTGGGTGCTGGATGCTAATTAAGGCAATAGACATGGGGGCCTATGGTGGTACCCAAAAATACCTGCTTTGCTTCCTAACCCCTGCCTTCCCATGTGCATGGCTAGGAGGCCTGTCAATTCAGCATACAGCTAGTGGGGGTTGGTAGGGATGTTGGTCGGAGTGGGTGCACATTTTAGGCCACTGGCAGGAAACAACCCTACAGAGTTAGTTGCTGAAGGGGCCAAGTCAAAATGTTATATTGGGGCCCCAGCATTCTAAATTGTACCCCTGGAGAGCTCTGCTTAGCTAAGACATGCCGCCTATTGAAATATCTAATCAATGCCAGGGGCAAACCCAGGATTTTCAAGGGGGGATTCCTGAAAGGTCTTCCTCAGCCACACACAATACAGTATAATAACATGGTAGGACATCATGCTCGGCACACGTAATGTAATTTTTCCATCCGACTGACAGGATCTGTCAATTATTTTCTAAATGTCCGATCTGCTTCTAATCGACAACAGGCTCGATCAGGAGCAGTTTGGATACAGGTAATAATGAGGACAGCCGACACTGCACATGGCTGTGCTCATACCTAATTCTGTTAAGTTCCCTGCTCCATGCTCTGTACACACACTGCTGCTCCATGCTCTGTACACACACTGCTGCTGCTCCATCCGAAGTCAACTGTAGCAGGCAAAGAAAGGGGGCAGTGCTGTGAGCTGCAGATATTCTGGTGTCTCAACTTGTGCCTGTCCCCAAACACTGCACTGGCCCTGGTCTGAGGGGGAGTCTGGGCAGCTGTAATCCCTCTCTGCATTTCCCTATGAATGCCCACTGAGGACAGACCCCCATGCTATCGGACCTCCTGGCAGGAAGAGCATGGTTTTTTTCTGTAAATGCAGGTATGGGGGTAATCTAAAAGCACTCTGAGGGAAAAAAGCACAGAGACGACGGGAGGCCCAATGATACAGTATCTCACAGAGAATATAAGTGAAAACTGTAAAATGTGGTACTCACAAAGGGAGATTCCAGATGGGCAACCAACCACTGCAGGCAGGTGGAGCTGAACAAACCCGACTCCACTCGGGTATCCAGCCCAGCCGGATGTGGTCATGCTCTTGATATAAAACGGCTAAATGGTTCCAAAGCGAGTCAGAGCCTCCAATGAGCCAAATAGAACAACCCTCCCAAGTAGGGGGTGAGAAGTTCAAAAGGGCGAAAGAGGCACCCATGGTATTTATAAAACTAGGTTAAAACATAAAATAGAAAAAAGTGAGGTAGTTTACCTCAGTAAAGACAAATTAATGTAGCTAATGAATTGTAATATGCACTGGCAGTGGCAATGTGTTTTGTGGGTCTATGTCCACTTCCTCAGGCAAAATAAAGTGTCAAATGTGCTCTGAGCTGAGTCTAAAATGCCTTGTTTTTCTGTAAATATAACACTTGTACAAAAAGTAATTTTTTTGTTGAAAAGGCAAAAGGAGCTAAATTGCCACCATCTTTATATCAGCGCCTTTATGTTGTCAGGACTTTTAACAAGGAAGGAGGAAAAAGTCAACATCGTTGGTCTTCACAATTCTAGCTCGCAGGCCGCGCTCGTTAAAATAAATAGCTGCAAACACCATTTTAAAGTTTAAAAAGGCTCCATAATCTCGCAGTTACGTGGTGTCCATTAATCATGTTTGCGGTCATGTTGACACTAATAAAACTTTTTTGTTGCGTAAATGGATTAACATAATGTTTTATTAAAGAGGCACTTGTAGAAATGTGTTTCCTTTTTTTGCGGTGAGTCACATTGTGCCTAGAAATATGCAAATACTGAGAGTTGTGGGGCATGATTCATATCTCTACTTGGGAAAAGGAATGTTGAAGTCTTGACGATTTTAGCGGGTCGTGTTATTTATTTTAAGAATTGTCAAGTGGAATTACTTAACAGTTAGGCCTAGTGCACACCAAAAACCGCTAGCAGATCCGCAAAATGCTAGCAGATTTTGAAACGCTTTTTCTTATTTTTCTGCAGCGTTTCAGCTAGCGTTTTGCGGTTTTGTGTAGCGTTTTTGGTGTAGTAGATTTCATGTATTGTTACAGTAAAGCTGTTACTGAACAGCTACTGTAACAAAAAACGCCTGGCAAACCGCTCTGAAGTCCCGTTTTTCAGAGCGGTTTGCGGTTTTCCTATACTTAACATTGAGGCAGAAACGCATCCGCAATCCAAAATCTGCAGCAGCCCGGGAGTATGCGTTTCTGCAAAACGCCTCCCGCTCTGGTGTGCACCAGCCCATTGAAATACATTACCCTAGCAGATCCGCACCCGCAAGCAGATCGCAAACCGCAGCGGAAACGCTCCGGTGTGCACTAGGCCTTAGGAAGAATTTGCTTGGAAAAAAAACACTGATGTATGACTGATGTATTTCAAATTCAAGAACAGGGACGTTTTTAGGCTAAGGCATTACAGGCAATCCTGGGGGCATCATTCCCCTGGATTAAACCCCACCCCAAATGAATCCCCGTCCTCAGACAAAGTCTTTCCTCCTAGGGGTGTTCGATTATCTGCTTCTGCTGTGATCCACCCCCCCCCCCCCCCCCGTACCACCTCAGCCACCCTGTGTGTCTCTCTGTCCTCCTGTGCCTCCTTCTGTCTCCTTGTGCCTTCTTCAGTTCCCCTGTGTCACCTCTGACCCCTGTGCATCCCTCTGTGCCTTCCTTTGTCCCCCTGTGCCTCTTTCTGTCCCCCTCTGTACCTCCTTCTTTCCCTGTGTGCTACCTATTCCCTATGCATCTCTCTGTCACACTGTGCGCCCTTCTGTCCCCCTTTGTGTCTCTCTCTGTCCCCTGTGCCTCCTTATGTCCCCTTGTGTCACTATATGTCCCTGACCCCCCCCCCTCCCCCCCCCCCCTCCCAGCTTAGTGTGTAAATGCAAAGCATAGCGCAGCTGAAGCTTTGCTCTCACCTCCTCACCAGAGTCCAGTGCTGTGCCTGTGCAACCATCCTGTCTGTTTTCTGCTCCTTCTAGTGCTGGTACCTCATTCTTCTTGAGTCCTCATGTCACGTGTAATCATGCTACATGTTGTAGGAGCAGCTGAACAGTGAGCGGAAGGGCGGAAGCACAGCACAGCACATTTTGACAAAATGGCTAGAACCAGCCCTGTTCAAGATGTTGCCTATAACTAGAGTGACCAGACGTCCCGGATTGCCCGGGACACGTCCCGGATTCGGGGTCCGCTGTCCCAGGCTTAATGAGGTCCCGGGAAACGTCCTGCTTTCAGCAGCGGGACGTCCCGGCCTCGGGACTCTGGCCACTCTCTCCTCAATGAACTGGCAGCGGCGTCTATAGACGCCGTGCCAGTTCATTGCCCGCAGCCCCGCTCCAGCCTCCTCTTCCGGTGTCTGTTTCCGACACCGGCAGGCGAGCAGGGCTACGGCAAGATGGCTGCCGAAGCCCTGTACTGGAGACCTATTTGTGTCACTAGTACAGGGCTTCGGGCGCCATCTTGCCGTAGCCCTGTCAGCGCGGGAGAGAAGAGCAGGAGGAGGAAGACGGTCCCGGGACGGAGCAGCGCGCCAGAGGCCGGACACTTCTGCCAGGTGAGTAAATGCTTTCTTTTCCAGGTGAAATGTTTGCCCGCATTGTTTCTTTTCCAGGTGAAATGTTTGCCCGCATTGTTTCTTTTCCAGGTGAAATGTTTGCCCGCATTGTTTCTTTTCCAGGTGAAATGTTTGCCCGCATTGTTTCTTTTCTGGTGAAATGTTTGCCCGCATTGTTTCTTTTCCAGGTGAAATGTTTGCCCGCATTGTTTCTTTTCTAGTGAAATGTTATTGTTTGCCCGCATTGTTTCTTTTCTGGCGAAATGTTTGCCTGCAGTGCGTTTCTTTTCTGGCGAAATGTTTGCCCGCAGTGCGTTTCTTTTCTGGCAAAATGTTTGCCGCATTGCGTTTCTTTTCTGGTGAAATGTTTGGCCGCAGTGCGTTTCTTTTCTGGTGAAATGTTTGCCCGCAGTGCGTTTCTTTTCTGGCGAAATGTTTGCCCGCATTGCGTTTCTTTTCTGGCGAAATGTTTGCCCGCAGTGCGTTTCTTTTCTGGCGAAATGTTTGCCCGCATTGCGTTTCTTTTCTGGTGAAATGTTTGGCCGCAGTGCGTTTCTTTTCTGGTGAAATGTTTGCCCGCAGTGCGTTTCTTTTCTGGTGAAATGTTTGGCCGCAGTGCGTTTCTTTTCTGGTGAAATGTTTGCCCGCAGTGCGTTTCTTTTCTGGTGAAATGTTTGGCCGCAGTGCGTTTCTTTTCTGGTGAAATGTTTGCCCGCAGTGCGTTTATTTTGTACTGACATGTTGCCCGCATTGCGTTTATTTTGTACTGACATGTTTGCCCGCATTGCATTTATTTTATACTGACATGTTGCCTATTGCGTTTATTTTCTGGTGTCCGGGGTAACTGTTACTGCATTTATTATTTAATGGTCATAGATGGCTATGTTTGCTGCTTTGTGGTTACGGTATACTATTAGCATCACACAGTTTCTGCACACCCATGATACAAAGTCTCGTTTGTCCACATCATGGCGTAAACACTGCTTTCTTATGCCTCGCTGTTACATCATTACGTTAGCTCCGCCCATACAATGTCATGGCCACGCCCATTTTTTCGGCGCGGCGCAGCCCCCCTCCCCCAGTCTTCGCCGCTGCGTGCTCCTCACTCCTTCCCACTTTTCGCCGCGGCGCGCTGTGCGTGCCGCCCCCCCCCCCACGCCCCCCCCCCCCCCCCCCCCCGTCCCAGGTTGGACCCACAAAAATATGGTCACTCTACTATAACCAACAACGGCCACGTGTGATCCTCGGTCTCTAGGGTTCCGGGTTGCTGATTTCCGGATTCCAAAGGAATTAATTGGATTTTCTGGTTTCCGCAGAATGGGTTTTTCTTTTGCTATTTTTGTCCATAACGTTTTTTTTTTTTAAATTGCAGAGTTCGCCATATTTTGTGGACGTACGCTATTATGCATAATCCATATTTCCGATTGGCAACCCTGCAGTACATTTCTGAATTCTCTGATTAGCCCAATAATTCAGTGTCTTGTGATTGGTCCAAAAATGTTGTCTTTGTACTTGGTATTCCGCAGAATTCTGATTTCTTCAATACAAAACTGATTCTCTAATTGGACCAATACCTCCGAGTCTTATTATTGGATGAAAAATGTAGAGTCTTGGTACTCCATATTCTGCAGCATTGCAATTTCTGCGGTACAATACTAATTCTCTGGTTTACCCAATACGTCAGTCTTGTGATTGTCTTGTGACAAATTCAGAGTCTCGGCAGTGCGATATTCCGCAGATTTCCGATTTCCACACTCTGATTCCCGAATACCAATCGTAAAACGGAAATCTGTGGAATTCAGAGGCTCCTCCCTATGTCTGTTGTCTAAATTAATATAGATAGTATTGATATTCACACTGGGTGGCATGATGGGGTAACGTCTGGGACTCCAAACTGGAGGCCCAAGTTTTCATCTTGGCCACGACTCTATCCGTTTAGTGTTTTGGGTCCGCTTCGGCCACTCTGGCTTTCTCTCACATCCTAAAAATAAACCGATTGGATGATTGACCATTGACAGTGGCATAACTATGGGGTAGCAGCCCCTGAGATCTGCAAGGAGAAGGGACTCAGACTTCTTCCTTCCTCCTTCTCCACCAAGGCCTCCACCAAGTCCCCCCCAGTGCTCTCCTGGCTGTCTCTCTGGGTCTCTCCAGCACTCCCTCTGCAGTCATTAGGTGTCCTCTGTCTTCCTCTAGGTCTTCCGCACATTGTGCAATGTCATGTGACATGCCGAAAAACTCAAATGCCAGAAATTCATCTGCGGTGATTTGTGCACAAATATTTAAGCTCTAGTGGAAATGGGCCCTAACCGACCTCCCACCGATGCCTAACCATAACCAACCTACCCACTGAACTAGGACCTTAACTGACATCCACACCAATGCGTAACCCAAACGTACCCCCCACGATGCCTAACTCAAACCATCCCCCCTGCCACAAACCCCCAATAAGCGTGCTGCCATTGCTGCTGTACAACTGCACCATTTTAACCACTGTAGATTAAAAAATATTGGGCACCGGGGACACTTGGATACCCCATAGGCACCCGTGTCATTATCAGTAATGACCACTATTTGTAGCCTCAGACAGCCCCCGCTATTTAATTGAGCACCACAAGCATCCAAATTTGCATACGGGTACGCCTCCGGGGTGTTCAGCCCAAGGTGAGACCAATGACAGCTCACCCTGCTGCCGCTCAAATTCCCGGCAGAGTTAAATACTATTCTATCTAGGCAGAAGTAATTTGGAGTCCATCTAATTCACCAGAACCCGGAATTACCCTTATGCGCCCCATGCCCCAGGGCAGTTTTTAGGCTACATTGCACCCAGGGCAAGGGTGTAAAAATTGCACTCCCTTCCCCCCCACCCCTGTAGACACCGGTCAAAAGTAGATCTGCCTACTTACTAGTGACCATCCGCTCATCCAGGAGGGACTAGGACAACACACAGGCGAAGAGAGTCCGGAAAGCCAACTCCTCCATGGACGCCGCACACTGACAGCCTGCAGTACCGCTACAGGACATCACCAGGTGGTGACGTGATGATGACTTGACGTCTGACGCTGGCAGCCTAGGAGGAGTCAAGGAAGGTGATAATGCTGGTAATCTTCTTTCTTCTTCCTTTTGGCTGAGCCGCGCGTCACCAGTTCCCTAGCGGATATGTCCTTCTGCCTGTGCATCCCTTCTTCTACTTGCCAGTCTGCGCCCAGGGCAGTTGCCCTGCCCAAGAAATGGCCCTGCCGTGTACTATGGCATTACTGCTATAACGGCGCCCAGTTTCGCTTCACCAAATTTTTCTCAATTACCACTAACAACATGGGCACCTATGGAGTGCCCAACCTTTCATTGTTCCCCAAATTTCCTGTCTCCATGACAACATTCCAATGTTTGAATCCCACTGGTTAGTGAAAGGCGTCCTCCATCATTCTCATTCCATATTTCTTCTCCTCCGGAGTGTGTATGCCATTATGTACTTCCTCGGGATGGAGAAAAGCCTAATCTTTAGCGTTTACTCAGCTGTGAACAAGCTGCCGAGCAGCTTCCTTTGTGATTGTTCACAAAGCCATGACCCCTGACTTTGTTATTTTACTCTTGTCCATAACTCTGGCTCCACTGGCTGTTTCACGGTGGCACGGCAGTATTTTTTATAGGATTTCTGTATACTATAGTGTTGTTCAGGTCTCCTTGCTTTCACTAGAAAATAGATAAATGACAAATATATTGTAGCGGTCATGCTGTGACAAGGTGATGGGATTTAAAGCAAACATGAAGCAAAAACAAATGATATAATGAAGTTTACTGTATGTGTAGTATGAATAATGAATAGAACATTAGTAGCAAAGAAATGAGTGTCCTATTTTTATTTTCAGTTGTATAGCTTTTTTTATATTATTACATAATGTCACTGTTGCAATTTTTAAGCCACACTCTGTCTTTTAAGCTATGAAGCAAAGCAGAAATAATGACCCTTTGAACTTTCCTGCAGTAAAACCTTATATCAAGCTGTCTCTCTCACTGTTTCTTGGCTGTTTAAGTGCTTCAGAAAACAGGACTGTCTTCAACCCAAGTTAGGCAAAAGAGCTCAGAGAAGCTCTTTTGCATAGATAACAAATTACATTTTTTAACTCTTCCTGCACTGGAAAACAATATGAGACTCTGTTCTGTGCTACTAATGTTCTATTTCTTAGCTGTACTGCACATACAATTCATTATCTCATGTTTATTTTTACTTCAGGTTTGCTTTAAAGAATATGTGTAGTATTAAAGAACAATCTCTGGGCTGAGATCTAACGATACTACATACCGTAGTTAGATAAGCAAGCTGGGTACTTATATATAATGTTTTTTAGGGTATGTGTGTCTTTTTCATAAAAAAAGAAAAAAAAAGAGAAACAAATCTGATAAAGCAGACTGTAAGTGTTTCCTTGAGGCAGGGAACACACTTGACTGTTTTCGTGCGCGTTTTCTGCACAGAAAAACTGAGAACTCATGTTAATCAATGTGCTAGTACACACTTGCTGTGTTGTTCGCACGCAGAAAAAAAACTGACATTCTGCATCCTGATTCTGCACATTTTGGCAGTTTCCTCTATCATTTACATCAGCTGCTGTGAAAAAACGCGCGCGTTTTCCTGCATGGAAACACACTTGGTGTGCAGAAAAAGTATGCAGAAAAACACGCGCAGAAAACTGAAAGTCAAGTGTGTTCCCTGCCTCAGATTCATCATGCTGTTATGACAATATTGGAGTCAGGTAAAAAAGTTAAAGGGGCACGATAGCGAAATATTGTAAAATGTAAAACATGTGCAAACATATATAAATAAGAAGTACGTTTTTCCCAGAGTAAAATGAGCCATAAATTACTTTTCTCCTATGTTGCTGTCACTTACAGTAGGTTGTAGAAATCTGACAGAAGCGACAGGTTTTGGACTAGTCCATCTCTTCATGGAGGATTATCAGGGATTTGTTTATTTTCAAAAGCACTTAGAGAATGACAGTTGGACATATGTCCAACTGCCAGAAAACTGTGTAGCGAGCAGGGAAGCTGGCCAGCATCATTGTTTAAATCCTTTTAAGGGAATATTTTTATAAAGGATAAATGCCTTGCTGAGAATCCCCTATGAAGAGATGGACTAGTCCAAAACCTGTCACTTCTGTGAGATTTCTACTACCTACTGTAAGTGACAGCAACATAGGAGAAAAGTAATTTATGGCTCATTTTACTCTGGAAAAAAATGTACTTCTTATTTTTCTATGTCTGCACATATTTTTAATTTTTACATTTTTCGCCGTAGTGCCCCTTTAATGGTGGGTAATTTTCACATCAAAATACTATGGCCCATATGCATTTCATTTTTTCTCCTGCGTTTATTCCTAGGTAATATTTTTCCAGCTTGTCATAAAATGCCTGTTAAACCACCAGCAAGCAAGGAAATATTCAAAATAAATTTGATAGTACTTTTTCACCAATTTTCGGGGTACTTATTAAATTGTAAAATGCAGAAAATTTTGTTTAAAGAGCAGATGTCAATTATCTCCTAGGAGATAACTCATTTGAAAAAGTTAATTGCATATGGGCCATTATGTTTTTTGGGTATTTGTAAGTGATTACAAAATTATGCATCATAATTACGATGACATGCAAAATTAATGTTGCAGTCGTTCTAAATTTTGCATAACCATTTGGCATCATAATAGTGAATTTTGCCGCAAAGTCACTACTATGCGAAATTCGAGCTGATCACCTCTTTAGAGAAGTACTGCTTGCATAAGGGGGGATAATTCCGGTCTGAGTTTGCAGATAAATTTAGACAATTGTAACTCGCTGTTAAGTGAAATAGAAAAATAGCATTTAATATAACCTTCAAGTGTATCAGAGCTGAAATACTGTAAGGAAAAAAAATGTATACATACCTGGGGCTTCCTCCAGCCCCATCCGCTCGGATCACTCCCACACCGCCGTCCTCCGCTGCCCGCAGCTTCGGGAACCGTGTCCCGTCATTGACGTCAGTCTGCTCCAGTCTACGCAGGAGAAGTGCGTTGTTTGCATATCTCTCCAGCAGCGCTGGAGAGATACGTAAAGGGTGCACTTCTCCTGCATAGATTGGAGCCGACTGACGTCAATGACGGGACACTGTTCCCGAAGCTGCGGGCAGCGGAGGACGGCGGTGTGGGAGGAAGCCCTAGGTATGTATAAAATCCTTTTTATTTATTTGAGCTCTGAGTCCCTTTAAACTTACCAACTGATTTGTGCAGAACTGATATGTGTCATAATGATTTTTAAAACGAAAGCGGGACTTGACTTTAAACTGCGTATTACCCATAGAACGGTTCGGCGGTCGCGTATCCTGTTTTGGAATTCAGCATCATAATCATCAAAACATTCTATTTTCTATTACAGGGAAATAAGACGTATAGATCATCAGAAACAACACACAGGCGCCACGTAGCCATGGCGGCGGCGGAAACCGTTTGGCATTCCTCAATACAAAATCTGCAATAATTTGGCCCCCGCTGTGAATTAATAACAGCGCAATTGTACTGGAGGGTTCGGTGAGAATGGAAACTCTCCGCTTTATTGGTTCCTGACTTTAGCTGGGCCTCGGGATATAGCTGTATGCTATATTAATCCCCAGCAGAGGGTGAAACATACATCCGCTAAAAGTAATAAAAAAAAGCCGGGCTGGGAGTTGAGTAGTGAGTCCCTTCAATAATAAAGTTGTTGGCTCAAAGCTGTATTGTTTGGCGAGTCACAAAGTAAGACGGAAACTAGTGTTGTTTTGTTGTTGTTTTTTTTCTATTGTGTGGTTAATCGAACAATATTTGCAATGAATTATGCAATTAAAAGTTTTCTTTGAAAAGTAAATAAAGAACCCGGCACTAATCCATAGATGCTAATCACCTCCTTAGCCTTTTCTGGGCTGCATAATGTAAACGCCGCACTTGTAGCTGTCTAAGCCTGATGCGGCGTAGGATTTACGGCGCCTGCCAATTACGCTCCCGATGCGATCGTGCGCACCCGAGAGGGGAAATTAAGCTGTCATATGACAGCTGACATCTCTCCTCAGTGAAAAGGAGCCATTGCGATTGGCTCTTGATCACGTGATCACTACGATCGTCGGCGGATCATAGTGATCACTGTTAGAGCTGCGGCGGTGGGGGCAGGGGCCCCAACCATCCCGTTTTCGCCGGGACGGTCACAGGTTGGGGGAGGGGTCCCGCTGTCCCGGGATAGCCTCCCTTGTGTCCCGGCAGGCCGGCAGGCAGCGGAGGTAAAAAAAAGGATCGAGGCGCCAGCCGGCGGCTTTGGTGTGTGGGATGCGGGTCTGGGATAAGAATGTCCCCCCCTCCCTCCGAATGTGCCCCCCAGTGTCCCCCTGTATGCAGAGATACGAGCGCAGCAGAGCGGCAGTCTTACCATCTTCCTCACGTACCGGGCATCTCTTGCTTCCATCTACTTCCTGTGACGTCACAGGAAGCAGGAAGCGGAGAAGACGAGATGCCCGTACGCGACGAGGAATGGTAAGACTGCCCGCTCTGCTGCACTCGTATCTCTCCATACAGGGGGACACTGGGGGGCACATCCGGAGGGAGGGAGGGACACTATTATCCCAGACCCGCATCCCACACACCAAAGCCGCCGGCTGGCGCCTCGATCCTTTTTTCACCTCCACACCCAGGGCCATGGGCACGCTCACCCTTCTCCCCACCAGTCAGAGAGAGAGAGAGAGAGAGAGAGAGAGAGAGAGAGAGAGAGAGAGAGATTTTTTTTTACTAGGGGTGTGTCAGGGGGTGTGGTTGGGGGTGTATCAGGGGGTGTGGCTTAAGTGTCCCGGTTTCTCATCTCAAAAAGTTGGGCGGTATGGGGGGGGGGAGAGGAACCACTCACCTTCCTGACGTTCCCCCGGTAATTGGCGCTCCCCTCTGGCCGGCATCCCCGCTCGCTCTGTGTTAAAGGACAACTGTAGTGAGAGGTATATGGAGGCTTCCATGTTTATTTCCTTTTAAGCAATACCAGTTACCTGGCTATCCTTCTGATCCTTTATCTCTAATATTTTAAGCCAAAGACCCTGAACAAGCATGCCGCAGATGAGGGGTTTCTGGCATTTCTGTCAAATCTGACAAGATTAGCTGCAGGCTTGTTTCTGGTTTTATTTGGACACTACTGCAGCTAAATGGATCAGCAGGGCTGCCAGGCAACTTGTACTGCTTAAAAGAAAATCAATATGGCAGCCTCCATATATGTCTCACTACAGTTGTCCTTTAAGTGTCGGGTCCCGGCTTGGTGTCTTGGTGTCACGTCGTCAAGCCGCGACCCGGGACTTAGCGGCAGTACGAGCGGGGATGCCGGCCAGAGCGGAGGGGTCCACAGCTGCTCATCATTGGAGACTGGGAGGTGAGTAAAGGCTGCTGGCTACGGGGGAGGGGGGGGGACACCTGGCTAAAAGAGGGACACCATGCCCAGCTAGCCCTACCAGGAATCCAAAATCGCCTGGTTCTTAAGGGGGTTAGGCAGCTGGTCACAAAAGGGATAAAGGAAACCAGAGCTGACATCCGCATGGATCGCTCCCACGCTGCCGTCCTCAGCCTTCTCCTGCTCCGGTATCGGTTCCTGTAACTTCAGCCAGTCGCAGCCAGTCTGCACAAGAAACGTGCGCAGTCTATGTCATACCTCCCAACTTTTTGAGATGAGAAACCGGGACACTTAAGCCACACCCCCTAACACACCCCCAACCACACCCCCTGACACACCCCTAGTCAAAAAAAAAAAATATATATATATATATACATATATATATAACTGGTGGGGAGAAGGGTGGGGGTGCCCATGGCCCTGGGTGTGGAGGTGAAAAAAGGATCGAGGCGCCAGCCGGCGGCTTTGGTGTGTGGGATGCGGTCTGGGATAATAGTGTCCCTCCCTCCCTCCGAATGTGCCCCCCACAGTGTCCCCCTGTATGCAGAGATACGAGTGCAGCAGAGCGGGCAGTGTTACCATTCCTCATCGCGTACGGGCATCTCGTCTTCTCCGCTTCCTGCTTCCTGTGACGTCACAGGAAGTAGAGGAAGCAAGAGATGCCAGGTACGCGAGGAAGATGGTAAGACTGCCGCTCTGCTGCGCTCGTATCTCGCCATACAGGGGGACACTGGGGGGCACATTCGGAGGAAGGGGGGGGACACTATTATCCCAGACCGCATCCCACACACCAAAGCCGCCGGCTGCCGCCTCGATCCTTTTTTCACCTCCGCTGCCTGCCGGCCTGCCGGGACACAAGGGGGGGTATCCCGGGACAGCGGGACCCCTCCCCCAACCCGTGACAGTCCCGGCGAAAACGGGACGGTTGGGGCCCCTGGTCTATGTATCTCTACAGTGGCTGCTGGAGAGATACGTAAAGAGCACACTTCTCTTGCCTCAGACTGGCTGAAGTTACGGGACCCGGTACCGGAGCAGGAGAAGCTAAGGACAGCGGCTTAGGAGCAATATATGCAGATGGGGCTGGAGGAAGCCCCAGGTATGTAAAAATATGTTATTGATTGTCAGCTCTGGTACACTTTAAGTAAACCTGAGAAATTGTAAAATAAAAAAAAATATACATAGCTGGGGCTTCCTCCAGCACCCTTCAAGCTAATCAATCCCTCGCCATCCTCTTCTGCTGCTTAGATCCTCCACTAGATTTATTTATTGTATTTATAAAGCACCAACATACCGCGCTATTGCCCCGTTAAGTCTGCGATATGGAGTATACTACTGCGGAGGTGCAGAACACTCCTGGCTATGGGAGCGTGAAGGCGGAGCAATGCATCAACTGGCCCTGACTGTCAGACTTCCCGGGTGACCTAGCGGAGGAGGATGGCAAGGGACCTATCAGCCTGAAGAGGGCCGGAGGAAGCCCGAGGTATGTATTTTTTTTATTTTTATTTTTATTTTTTTTGCTGTCTCAGGTACACTTTAGGAACCTACAGCTGCTTGTACATCTCCGTTCATTCTGGAACACTACCCAGGCTGGAGGTATGGGACCCAGTCCTATACGTGCAGAGCAGAGGTGGAGCATTATACATACCTGCTACCCACAGCAATACAGGTCCTCTTCACTTTCTCTTCAGTTTGCAATGGCAGTTAACAGTTGGCTATGTAGCCAGTTAATCACCATACGGCTTTAGTCCCATGTCATGTGATGGGGACAGAAGCCGCATGGTAAATTGGCTGGCTGCATGACACTTGTAAACTGAACAGGAAGTTAAGGTAACCTGTGTCGCCACAGGGAGCAAGTAATGTATAACGCGCTGCTCCACTGAGCTACCTCCAGTCCCGGGCCACCCCCAGCTCCTCCCCTCCCCCTTACGCAGGGGCTATTGTTTCACCCATGCTTTTGGGGCTCGCACACGCGCTGGATGGGTGCTCCCATCTTCGGAAGTTGCAAAAAATTAAACAGGGACAGTGGTGGAACAAGAGGACAGAGTGAGGACCAGCAGTGTCAGACTGGGAGGTGGAAAAACTGAGGAAATCCACCTTCTGGCCAAGCAGCAGAAACCCTGTATTATCACTCTCTATAGAAACCTGCAGCAAGTCACTGTGAGCAGCAACACCAGAATCAGAATCAGAATTATTTATTTCGCCAAGCATGGTTGGGTTATGCCCGAAATTATTTTTGGCACATACATATAGCTCAGGGAGAAGACATAAGTAGAGACATAGATAGATGGTGGCAAACAGCAAGAGCAAGAGTTTGCATTATCTTACATTACATTATACATCAATTCAATATACAGTACATCGCAGTCCTGGAGTGACCCCGAGATGTCCAATGGTTAGTCCTGTGGGCTGGTTAGTTCGTTTGGCTGATTGTCCATGGCACAGCCCTCCCCACTGCTTGTTGGAGCTAACACTGATGTAAGTATGTGGAGAAAATTTAAGTGGTTGACCGCCGATGGGAAGGAAGAGTTTCTGTGTCTAGCAGTCTTTGTGGGGATGGCGCGAAGTCTCCGGCCCAATGGCAGCAAACTGAAGTATTGGTGACCTGGGTGTGAGGGATCGTTAGCAATCCACGTGATTACTGCAGCTTGGCCAGCAGGTGGATTTCCTCAGCTTTCCCAGTTCCCAGTCCAACACTGAGGACCAGGTAGGCTCTATGGTGTCCAGAGGCTTCCCTCTACATAGGTAAGTATCTAGCCTCATTTCCGGTTATCTTTAATTGCAGCCTCAGGTACGAATTTAGCATGTGTACTGAAACCCAAGTCGTCTGGCTCTATTGCAACCGGCTACTCCCTAGCCTCCAGTGTAGTGGGGCGTAGTGTTGGGCGAACAGTGTTCGCCACTGTTCGGGTTCTGCAGAACATCACCCTGTTCGGGTGATGTTCGAGTTCGGCCGAACACCTGACGGTGCTCGGCCAAACCGTTCGGCCACATGGCCGAACTAAGAGCGCATGGCCGAACGTTCCCCGAACGTTCGGCTAGCGCTGTGATTGGCCGAACGGGTCACGTGGTTCGGGCCCGAACGCGCTCTGATTGGCCGAACGGTCACGTGGTTCGGGTAAATAAATACCCGAACCACGTCATATCTCCGCCATTTGTCTGTGGGTTTAGCTTTGGGTAGGCAGGCAGGGTAGTTCGCTCTCCAGCCACGCTAGCCAGGGTCCCCCCCAGTCATTGTGTGTCGCTGCTGGGAACAGTAGTACACCGCTCGCTCAGCCACACTATATATAGCATTGTTTACTGCCACTGTGTACCTCGCTCAGCCACGCTATATATATAGCATTGTGTTTTCTGACACTCTGTGTACACGGCTTAGCCTGACTAATATAGCATTGTGTGTACTGCCACTGTGCACCTCGCTCAGCCACGCTATATATAGCATTGTGTGTACTGCCACTGTGCACCTCGCTCAGCCACGCTATATATAGCATTGTGTGTACTGCCACTGTGCACCTCGCTTAGCCACGCTATATATATAGCATTGTGTTTTCTGACACTCTGTGTACACGGCTTAGCCTGACTAATATAGCATTGTGTGTACTGCCACTGTGCACCTCGCTCAGCCACGCTATATATAGCATTGTGTGTACTGCCACTGTGCACCTCGCTCAGCCACGCTATATATAGCATTGTGTGTACTGCCACTGTGCACCTCGCTCAGCCACGCTATATATAGCATTGTGTGTACTGCCACTGTGCACCTCGCTCAGCCACGCTATATATATAGCATTGTGTTTTCTGACACTCTGTGTACACGGCTTAGCCTGACTAATATAGCATTGTGTGTACTGCCACTGTGCACCTCGCTCAGCCACGCTATATATAGCATTGTGTGTACTGCCACTGTGCACCTCGCTCAGCCACGCTATATATAGCATTGTGTGTACTGCCACTGTGCACCTCGCTCAGCCACGCTATATATAGCATTGTGTGTACTGCCACTGTGCACCTCGCTCAGCCACGCTATATATATAGCATTGTGTTTTCTGACACTCTGTGTACACGGCTTAGCCTGACTAATATAGCATTGTGTGTACTGCCACTGTGCACCTCGCTCAGCCACGCTATATATAGCATTGTGTGTACTGCCACTGTGCACCTCGCTCAGCCACGCTATATATAGCATTGTGTGTACTGCCACTGTGCACCTCGCTCAGCCACGCTATATATATAGCATTGTGTGTACTGCCACTGTGCACCTCGCTCAGCCACGCTATATATATAGCATTGTGTTTTCTGACACTCTGTGTACACGGCTTAGCCTGACTAATATAGCATTGTGTGTACTGCCACTGTGCACCTCGCTCAGCCACGCTATATATAGCATTGTGTGTACTGCCACTGTGCACCTCGCTCAGCCACGCTGTATATAGCATTGTGTGTACTGCCACTGTGCACCTCGCTCAGCCACGCTATATATAGCATTGTGTTTTCTGACACTCTGTGTACACGGCTTAGCCTGACTAATATAGCATTGTGTGTACTGCCACTGTGCACCTCGCTCAGCCACGCTATATATAGCATTGTGTTTACTGCCACTCTGTGTACACCGCTCAGCCAGACTATATACCGTTGTTTACTGACACTCTGTGTACACCGCTCAGCCAGACTATATACCATTGTTTACTGACACTCTGTGTACACGGCTCAGCCTGACTATAAAGCATTGTGTGTACTGCCACTGTGCACCTCGCTCAGCCACGCTATATATAGCATTGTGTTTTCTGACACTCTGTGTACACGGCTTAGCCTGACTATATAGCATTGTGTGTACTGCCACTGTGCACCTCGCTCAGCCACGCTATATATAGCATTGTGTTTACTGCCACTCTGTGTACACCGCTCAGCCAGACTATATACCGTTGTTTACTGACACTCTGTGTACACCGCTCAGCCAGACTATATACCATTGTTTACTGACACTCTGTGTACACGGCTCAGCCTGACTATAAAGCATTGTGTGTACTGCCACTGTGCACCTCGCTCAGCCACGCTATATATAGCATTGTGTTTTCTGACACTCTGTGTACACGGCTTAGCCTGACTATATAGCATTGTGTGTACTGCCACTGTGCACCTCGCTCAGCCACGCTATATATAGCATTGTGCTTTCTGACACTCTGTGTACACGGCTTAGCCTGACTAATATAGCATTGTGTGTACTGCCACTGTGCACCTCGCTCAGCCACGCTATATATAGCATTGTGTTTTCTGACACTCTGTGTACACGGCTTAGCCAGACTATATAGCATTGTGTGTACTGCCACTCTGTGTACACCGCTCAGCCAGACTATATAGCATTGTGTTTACTTCCACTCTGTGTCTGCTGGGCCTGGGAACAGTAGTACACCGCTCACCCGCCACTGTATAGCATTGTGCTCTGTGTCGCTGCTGGGAATAGTGGTACTGTATAGCATTTCTGTACTGCCACTGTACTGCTGCCAGTCAGCGTGTACTGTAAGGATAAGTGAAATGAGGAAGAAATCCGGTGAAAGAGGAAGGGGCAAGGGAAGAGGTGTTTCCCCTGACGGTTCACGTACAGGCCACAGGGGAGCACCCAAGAAAACCCACTCAATACCGCCCATGTTGTCCAGGACAACAACCCTCACAAATCCAAAAGAACAGGACCAGATAATTACTTGGATGACCTCTCAAGCGTCCAGCAGTGGGTTAAGCAGCACCAGCACATCACGCACGAGGTCCGAGTCCTCAGCCAGTTACAAGGAGCCAGTGGGCACAAAGCTGACACAACCGGCAGCGACACCACGCACACAACTGCCAGATAACCAGTCCTATGAATTACCTCAGGACACAATGGGGTATTCGCAGGAGCTATTCCCAGCTCAACAAACTTCCACCTATGAAAGGTCAATAGAGGAACAGCCAGAAATGTTGTGCCCGGATTCACAACCATTAACTGTGGGAAATGCACCGCGCACTGAAATACAAGGCGAGTCCGAGGAGGACTCGGAAACCCAAATCCCAGAGCAAGTTGGGCAGGAGGGGTTGCAATTGCAGGAGGTCGGCCGACAAGATCTGGAAGACGACGTTGGAGTGAGCTGCGCAGAGGTTGTTCTGGGGAGCTCTACTCCACGGCGGCGGCCCCCCACAATGACATATGACGAGTTTGAGGAGATGGAAGAGGAGGGTATGGACAATGTGGACAGAGACCCAGATTTTATTTGTGAACGAGAACATCGCCGTCGTAGCAGCAGCACAGATGAGTCTGTTGAAGAACCCACTGCTGCACGAGTTCGCCTTGTGCCACAAGGTAGGCGGCGCGCAATTTCAGGCACCACAAGCGTGGAAGTTAGAGTGAGAGGCAAAAGAGGAGGAAACAGAAATCGCCAGCAAGGAGGCAGGTGCTCCAAAGTCTGGGCTTTCTTTGAAGACTGCACTGAGGATGTTACCATGGCGATTTGCAAGGTGTGCAAGACTCGCCTGAGCAGGGGGAAAAGTATTAACAACCTCTCCACCACCAGCATGAGCCGCCACATGCTATCCAAACATCCCACTCTGTGGGCAAACGCGGCAGGACAGGGTACCAGCAACACTGCCTCCCTTGGGTTCACCAGACTCACCACCAGACCCGCCTCAGCAGCAGCAGTAGCCCAGCCATTGCGTGGTTCACAACATTCACAAACATCAGACGACGCTGACACTGTCACTTTCCGGAGTAGTGCTCTTGAGGTCTCCCAGTGTTCATCAAACACAACAACCAACAGCCCTTCCGTGTGCAGCGCTACGGTTCAGTTGTCTGTGTCGGAGATGTTTGAGCGCAAGAGGAAATTGCCAGCAAATGACCCCCGGGCCGTGGCAGTAACAGCCAGCATAGCCAAGCTTCTGGCCTGCGAAATGCTGCCATATCGAGTGGTGGAGACAAACAGCTTCAAGGGCATGATGTCAGTGGCCATCCCACGTTACGTGGTTCCCAGCCGCTACCACTTTGCGCGCTCTGCAGTGCCTGAGTTGCATGAGCACGTGGTCAGCAAAATAACCCGAAGCTTGAAGAATGCCGTTGCCTGCAAGGTTCACCTCACCACTGACACCTGGACGAGCGCGTTCGGCCAGGGTCGATACATCTCCCTTACCGCGCACTGGGTGAACCTTGTGGAGCCTGGCAGCGATTCCTCACCTGCTACGGCGCGGGTGTTGCCCACGCCGCAAACAGCTGCACCGCCGTCCCTCCCACTGGATAACAACAGCAGCACCTACCTCTCTGACTCCTTCTCCTCCAACGCATCTCAAAGCTGTACCTCTTTCGGAAACGCTAACCCAGCAGCAGTAGGATCGTGGAAGCAGTGCAGCACAGCTGTTGGCATGCGTCAGCAAGCGTTGCTGAAGCTGATCTGCCTTGGGGATAAGCAGCACACAGGGGAGGAAATTTGGAGGGGAATAAAGGAACAGACGGATTTGTGGCTGGCACCGCTGGACCTGAAACCGGGCATGGTTGTGTGTGATAATGGGAGTAATCTCATTCGCGCTTTAAGGTTGGCTAAGCTGACACACATCCCTTGCCTGGCGCACGTGATGAACCTAGTAGTTCAGCGGTTCCTGAGGACATACCCAGGCGTGGCCGATCTTCTGTTGAAGGTGCGTCGAGTGGCCAAACATTGTAGAAATTCCAGTACTGCTTCGGGGGCACTCGCCAAGATGCAGGAGCGCTTCAATCTCCCCCACCATCGCTTGCTGTGCGATGTCCCTACGCGCTGGAATTCTACGCTGCACATGCTAGCACGCTTTTGTGAGCAGAAGAGTGCAGTGGTCCAGTACATGACGGCGCAGTACCGAGGCGCATCCGGACAGCTGCCAAGCTTCTGTGGATCCGATTGGGCCAACATGTTGGACCTCTGCCAAGTCCTCCAAAATTTTGAGCAATCCACGTTGCTTGTGAGCAGTGACAACTCTTCAGTCAGCATTACCATACCACTGCTGTGTTTACTGAAGAGGTCGATGTTAAAAATCAAGGAAACAGCTGTCATGATGCAACTGGGGGAATCTGAAGGAGAAAACGATCAGCGTGATGGTACCGACATCAGGCCATCCGCCTCAGGGAACGCTGGCCCCAGCAGCTATGACGAAGAAGAGGAGGAGGAACAGCTGGAGTTGGAGCAGGAATTTCATGCCACCACTGACGAGGGCCAGAGCGGTGCACGTTGGACTTCCACAATTCAACGCGAATGGTCAGCAGAAGCAGACCAGGAGGAAGGTGACGACTATGATGCATCACAACAACTATCACAACGCTCACAAGAGGATGATGAGGATTCTGGTAGGACTCTGGCACACATGGCTCAATTCATGCTAGACTGCATTGAACGTGACCCACGCATTGTGCGCATTCTGGACAACACCAATTACTGGGTTTATACCCTTCTGGATCCACGGTACAAACACAATGTTCCAAAACTGCTTGAAGAAAGAGTCAGACATGTCAAAATGGAAGAATACCAGCAGGCCCTTGTGGAGACTTTAGAGAGGAGATTGACATCCTCCCCCTCCTCTAGCCAGTTGTACGCAGACAGACTGACTTCCGCAAACCCAGGACGACCAGGAGGGCAGCAAACAACGCAAGCCGCAGCTAGTACCCAAAAGGGAACGGTATCGGCAGTGTCCTTGGAGTGGGAAAATTTTCTGACACCCATGCAGCAGCAGCCCACTGAACAGCAAGCGTGCAGATCCACCTCCAACACCGATCGCCTGGAGAAGATGGTCAAGGACTACATGTCAGATGACGTAGCTGTGTCGAACAATCCATCTGCACCCTTCAACTATTGGGTATCGAAGCTAGACACCTGGCACGAACTGGCAATGTACGCAATAGAGGTGCTGGCTTGCCCGGCAGCCAGCGTTATGTCGGAACGCTGTTTCAGTGCTGCCGGAGGCATCGTCACAGATCGGCGTATCCGCCTCTCTACAGAAAATGCAGACCGTCTGACTCAAATTAAAATGAATCAATCCTGGATTGGAAATGACTACGCAACACTCCAGGACCCCAACCAAGTAACATGACCAATGAACATCTGGGATGGTGTAGCGTTTCCGGTCCCTGTTTATTGAACCTCTCATCTGTATTACATTTATGACTGCATGGCGGCAAAAAGCATTGCTGCTATATCCGCACGCTTTTTGTCCTCATGCAAGGCCTGGGTTGTTGTGTCTCAAAAACCGTGGCCTTCTCCTCCTGCGCCTGCTCCTGTTCCATCACGTCTGCTGCTGCTGGGTTAGCGTTGCCGCGTGGTCCCTGTTTATTGAACCACTTATCTTTATTACATTTATGACTGCATGGCGGTACAAAGCATGCTATCCGCACGCTTCTTGCCCTCATGCAAGGCCTGGGTTGTTGTGTCTCACAAAGCGTGGCCTTCTCCTCCTGCGCCTCCTCCTGTTCCATCACGTCTGCTGCTGCTGGGTTAGCGTTGCCGCGTGGTCCCTGTTTATTGAACCACTTATCTTTATTACATTTATGACTGCATGGCGGTACAAAGCATGCTATCCGCACGCTTCTTGCCCTCATGCAAGGCCTGGGTTGTTGTGTCTCACAAAGCGTGGCCTTCTCCTCCTGCGCCTCCTCCTGTTCCATCACGTCTGCTGCTGCTGGGTTAGCGTTGCCGCGTGGTCCCTGTTTATTGAACCACTTATCTTTATTACATTTATGACTGCATGGCGGTACAAAGCATGCTATCCGCACGCTTCTTGCCCTCATGCAAGGCCTGGGTTGTTGTGTCTCACAAAGCGTGGCCTTCTCCTCCTGCGCCTCCTCCTGTTCCATCACGTCTGCTGCTGCTGGGTTAGCGTTGCCGCGTGGTCCCTGTTTATTGAACCACTTATCTTTATTACATTTATGACTGCATGGCGGTACAAAGCATGCTATCCGCACGCTTCTTGCCCTCATGCAAGGCCTGGGTTGTTGTGTCTCACAAAGCGTGGCCTTCTCCTCCTGCGCCTCCTCCTGTTCCATCACGTCTGCTGCTGCTGGGTTAGCGTTGCCGCGTGGTCCCTGTTTATTGAACCACTTATCTTTATTACATTTATGACTGCATGGCGGTAAAAAGCATGCTATCCGCACGCTTTTTGTCCTCATGCAAGGCCTGGGTTGTTGTGTCTCACAAAGCGTGGCCTTCTCCTCCTGCGCCTCCTCCTGTTCCATCACGTGTGCTGCTGCTGCTGCTGCTGGGTTAGCGTTGCCGGTCCTTGTTTATGGAACCTCTTATCTTTATTACATTTATGACTGCATGGCGGTACAAAGCATGCTATCCGCACGCTTCTTGCCCTCATGCAAGGCCGGGGTTGTTGTGTCTCACAAGGCGTTGCCTTCTCCTCCTGCGCCTCCTCCTGTTCCATCACGTGTGCTGCTGCTGGGTTAGCGTTACCGGTCCCTTTTCCTGGAACCTCTTATATGTATTACATTTATGACTGCATGCCGACAAAAAACATGTTACCTGTGCAAAGAAAACAGACATTTCCCGCATTTAAAAGACAGTTTTCCCTTTTAAACTTTAAAATCGATTTTCTCAAAAACTATAAGCTCTTTTTGCTAATTTTTTTTTCCTCTTGTACCCACTCCCAAGGTGCACATACCCTGTAAATTTGGGGTATGTAGCATGTAAGGAGGCTTTACAAACCACAAAAGTTCGGGTCCCCATTGACTTCCATTATGTTCGGAGTTCGGGTCGAACACCCGAACATCGCGGCCATGTTCGGCCTGTTCGGCCCGAACCCGAACATCTAGATGTTCGCCCAACACACTGGGGCGCAGTGATGCTCGGATACCCCCAATCACGAGTTCGAGTAAATCTGGCCACAGCAGAATCGAATACGGATACGCCGTGATCGTGATCTGGATTTGAAACGGAGCTCCGAATTTGACTCGTCCTTGATCAAAGATTTGACTTTAGCATTAATAGCAAAGCCCCCATACATGCTACAATCACTAAACTTGCATGGATTTTAAAGGTGATCAGTGGCTACAACGTAAAAAAAAAAAAAAAGAACTTTTAGTTTTTGAAAACGTCGATTTTAAAGTTTCAAATGAAAAAAAGTATTTGTGATTAAAAACCAGCAAAACCCGCCGAATTAAGCGGTTAATAGCAAAGCCCCCTTTTTGCTAGAGACACCAAATTTTGCAACAGGGCCGTTTCTTGCCCCGTTCAGCCGGTTCTGCTGAACGGGGCGCCGATGAGTGACAGATTGGGGGGCGCCAGGCCGTCCCTGTGGCCGCCGCCACTGCTCCCCCTCCCTCCCTCCCTCCTGGCGCCTCACTCAGACCTCGATCAGGCGGCGACCAATCGTGCAGGCGCTAGGACCCAGCGCCCGCACTATGCGGAAGTGACATCACTTTCGCATATAGAGCGGTTGCGTCCGGCGCCCGCCGGTACTGGTCGGGTCGCCGCTGATCCTGAGGTCTGCAAGGTAAGGGGGGAGCGGGAGCGGCGGCTGGGGGCTCCCTGTCACTTACTGCTCAAACGGGCTCCCTGTCACTCACTTCCTAAAGGTACTCCCTGTCACTCACTTCCTAAAGGTACTCCCTGTCACTCACTTCCTAAAGGGGCTCCCTGTCACTCACTTCCTAAAGGTACTCCCTGTCACTCACTTCCTAAAGGGGCTCCCTGTCACTCACTTCCTAAAGGTACTCCCTGTCACTCACTTCCTAAAGGTACTCCCTGTCACTCACTTCCTAAAGGGGCTCCCTGTCACTCACTTCCTAAAGGTACTCCCTGTCACTCACTTCCTAAAGGTACTCCCTGTCACTCACTTCCTAAAGGGGCTCCCTGTCACTCACTTCCTAAAGGTACTCCCTGTCACTCACTTCCTAAAGGGGCTCCCTGTCACTCACTTCCTAAAGGGGCTCCCTGTCACTCACTTCCTAAAGGTACTCCCTGTCACTCACTTCCTAAAGGGGCTCCCTGTCACTCACTTCCTAAAGGGGCTCCCTGTCACTCACTTCCTAAAGGTACTCCCTGTCACTCACTTCCTAAAGGGGCTCCCTGTCACTCACTTCCTAAAGGGGCTCCCTGTCACTCACTTCCTAAAGGGGCTCCCTGTCACTCACTTCCTAAAGGGGCTCCCTGTCACTCACTCACTTCCTAAAGGGGCTCCCTGTCACTCACTCACTTCCTAAAGGGGCTCCCTGTCACTCACTCACTTCCTAAAGGGGCTCCCTGTCACTCACTCACTTCCTAAAGGGGCTCCCTGTCACTCACTCACTTCCTAAAGGGGCTCCCTGTCACTCACTCACTTCCTAAAGGGGCTCCCTGTCACTCACTTCCTAAAGGGGCTCCCTGTCGCTCACTTCCTAAAGGGGCTCCCTGTCACTCACTTCCTAAAGGGGCTCCCTGTCACTCACTTCCTAAAGGGGCTCACTGTCACTCACTGCCTAAAGGGGCTCCCTGTCACTCACTGCCTAAAGGGGCTCCCTGTCACTCACTGCCTAAAGGGGCTCCCTGTCACTCACTGCCTAAAGGGGCTCCCTGTCACTCACTGCCTAAAGGGGCTCCCTGTCACTCACTGCCTAAAGGGGCTCCCTGTCACTCACTGCCTAAAGGGGCTATCTGTCACTCACTGCCTAAAGGGGCTCCCTGTCACTCACTGCCTAATGGGGGTCCAGGCTGGCTACATGTACTGGGGAAACTGGCTGTTTGTCATTATGTGCATTTACTGGTGAAAAGCTGTCTCTTATTATGTGCATTTACTGGTGAAAAGCAGTCTCTTATTATGTGCATTTACTGGTAAAAAGCAGTCTCTTATTATGTGCATTTACTGGTGAAAAGCTGTCTCTTATGTGCATTTACTGGTGAAAAGCGGTCTCTTATGTGCATTTACTGGTGAAAAGCGGTCTCTTATGTGCATTTACTGGTGAAAAGCGGTCTCTTATGTGCATTTACTGGTGAAAAGCGGTCTCTTATTATGTGCATTTACTGGTGAAACGCTGTCTCTTATGTGCATTTAGTGGGGAAATTTTGTCAGTAAAAATAATCTTTTGTCAGTAAATTTTTAGGTATTTGTCAGTAAAAAATAACGTGAAAGGTTGGCAACACTGGCAGGCTGCGCGGCGCAACGGGAAAGATACAGGCAGCCCACCTCACGCTTGGGCTTGGCGGGGGGAGGAGCCGACGACAGCGAGCGAGAGTACGGTGGCCGCAGGCAGCCATAAATACGCAGTGTGTGACTGCGTCGCACTCGCAGAGCCTCTCAACCTGAGTCAGTCCAGAGACTAGCAGACTGCCAGGCAGTCAAAGCCAGCCAGGAGCAAGCCCATGGAAGAGGGGTAGGAATGGGGTACCACATGCATGCGTAAAGAGGTGGAAGGTGTGGGTGTGATTAGGCAGGACATGGGTGTGGTTATGTGGTTGGGCGCGGTTAATTTAACCACTCCCATAGGCGCCAGAGAAAATCTTGCTGCCAGGTGCCAGGCACCCCAGGCTCACCCCTGTGTGCAGCAGCAGTGTGCGGCGGAGCCCAGCCCCAGAAGGTGGAGTCTTTTTGGCCAGTTGGACTCGTGCTCCTCGCTGCCACTGCTGCTAGTGGGTGCCTTGGCCCTTGCTGCCGCTGCCCGCTAGCACCTCCATGGTCCCCTGCCCGGACCCCCACCGTTCCTGGCCCGGCGCCTTCTTCCAGTTCCACCTGCCATGAGATGGACCTCATGGTAAGTAGGCAGTAAGGCAGGCAGTCTATGTACAGCACTGCCTCTCTCTTTCTGATGTGGCTGCTGGGGGAGGGGGGCGCTCTTTTTGCCCTGGGCTGGTGGTCAGAACCCACCATGGTGATAGTCTAACAGTGTGACTCCCTGGCTGGGGGTAGGGGGGCACTCTTTTTGCCCTGGGCTGGTGGTCAGAGTCTGACCACCAACCAGCCCAGGGCAAAAAGAGTACCCCCCTTCCCCAGCCAGGGAGTCACAGTCAGACCATGGTGGGCTCTGACCACCAGCCCAGGGTAAAAAGAGCACCCCCCCTACCACCCACAGCCAGGGAGTCAAAGTCAGACCATGGTGGTCTGACGGTCAAACCACCATGGTCTGACTGTGACTCCCTGGCTAGGGGGGGAGAGGGTCACTCTTTTTTTCCCTGGACAGGTGGTCAGACCACCATACTGTGACTCCCTGGCTAGGGGGCGGAGGGGGTCACTCTTTTTTTCCCTGGGCAGGTGGTCAGACGCAGAGTAAAAAAATTAAAAATAAAATAAAAATGGTGAGTTGGTTTCAAGAAGCCTTTTGACATGATTTCACTTAGCAGCTTTGATTGGGGGGGGGGGCAATTTTTTGACTCTCGAACTGGGTGAAATTTAGCCTAGAAACTGCCCTGTTTTGCAAGATATGTTAAAGAGAACAAGAAGGAACTTTTTTTTTTCAAAAAGTTTTTGAGAAAATCGATTTTAAAGTTTCAAAGGAAGTTTCAAAGGAAAAATGTAAATGCGGTCATTTACCGCATTTAAATGTATACTATTTTCCTCTGAAGCTTTAAAATCGATTTTCTCAAAAAATATATGGTCTTTTTGAAAAAAAAATTGGTGTTTATAGCATGTAATGGGGCTTTGCTATTAACCGCTAAAGTCGGCGGGCTTTCAGTGAATAATCACGGCCGTGATCACGTCTACATCCATTATCATGAGCCGGATTTGGATCCACGATCACGAGTGCATTCGGAACTGAATCCGAGATCGAGAGGCGATCACGACTTCAGAATCTGACCTCGTGATCAGAAAAAACAGCTCGTGATCACGGGTTTCCCATGATCACAAGACCGTGGAAAGCAATGCTGGTGGCGCATCTGTACAGACTTGGCCTTAACTTTTGGATAAGACATCGAGCCCAGATGAGGGCACCTGGGACAGGAAGAGTCATGGGGGATACGGCAGGTAAAACCGTAGAGTCGTCCATGCCCACAGGCTAGTGATGTGTTTTGTTGCAATTAGGGCCGGATTTAAGTTAAGGCCTCTTAGGCCACGGCCTAGGGCACCACAGGGTCAAGGGTGGGTGGGCAGCATGCTATATTGGTGGGGAGGGTCACCTGACTACCTATACTGGAGGGAGGGGGTCACTCCCCAGGCTATCTATACAGAAGTGGGTGAGAGTCATCTGGCTTCTAATGCTACAGGGAAGGGGCTATCTAAACTGGAGGGGAAGGGTTATCTGGCTGCCTATACTGCAGGTGGGGGGGTCATCTGGCTACCTATACTAGAGGGAAGGGTTAATGTGCTACCTATACTGGAGAGAGTGAGAAGGGTCATCTGGCTACCTATACTGTACAAATCCGTCCCTGGTTGCAATGGAGGAAGAAGGAGGGCAGATGGTGTGGCATACGACACAGCAGCACAGAATGGGAGTGGCGAGAAGGAGTACAACAGGAACAGGCACAACTTGCGCTCTGCTGAGGCTATCTGCTTGTTCAGTTCAGGTGGCTTCACGGTAGGGCCGGCCCTGGACACATACTGTACATACAGTGTGTATATTGCAAATGTTTAATTATACGACCTGATTGGAACTACAAACCATATGCCTTCCTTATTTGCCTTCTGTGTAGCTTTTAAGAGTAATTCACCGGGTTATCTCAGTGTTTCTCCACAATATGTAATTTCAAAAACACGACGGCTGGGCGTAATTAGTTGTAATATAAATGGCTTCATTCAATCACAGCCTGGCCAGCGTAATTTCATTTTTTTTTCTTTCTTAAAGGATTTGATACATTACAATGGATCAGACATAAGAACCGCTAATAGAGTGTATTGTACATAAACCCGCAGAGGCTGCGTGCGCTGAATTAAGCCACCTGGGTAATTGCCAGAATTAAACTGAAGGGAGAACGCCGTAACGCTTGCATTCACAATTCCTATTAGCGGAGCATGCTGGGGAAATTCTTATTCACGGGCGTAATAGGATTTGCTCAAAATGTTTATCAGAGCGCCACTGAAAATAAGTGACAGAGCCTATGTATGATGGGGCTTCCACTGTGTAATACCGTATGGAAAGCCGGGGCTTCATTTGAATGTAAATGTCAGGATAGGAAAGGAGACAGAGAAGAGAAAATAAGATTCTCATACATGATGGAGAGGGGAGGGAGCTGTCATTTGTTTTATTGTCATACAAACAGATGGAAGAGGATTGCTTTCGGGAAGTAGCGCCGTGTAACTCCAGAGTAACTCCGGTCTTAGAAATAAAGCCATACGGCCTCCAGTGGGCAGATTCTAGGTTAAAACGCTCCCAGGGCGGGGGTGTAAAAATTAAGGCCCCGCCCCTGAGGGTGTGAAAAGGGGCTGGGATTACACCTTCTTCAGGTTCCATGCCCTGAAGGTCCAGGTCTCCTGTCTCCTCTGTCTGCAGCACCGCTCATGCTCCAGAACCAAAAAGCAGAGTAAGTGGCGAAGCAGTCGAGAAGACAGGCAGGACGTGGACAGGGCCTGATTTCTGGAAAGGCCGCAAAGGCCCGGGCCTTAGGTGGCAGCAGCACAAGGAGGCACCCAAACATGAAAGAGGGGCTGCTACATATGAAAGAGAAGACTGCAAATGGAGAGCAACACATGGAAAAGGAAATGGACGCTCAAGGGAGTTGTACATGAAAGAAATGGGCTGCTGTATGTGGATGTAACCCATGGAAGAGGGGGCTGTACATGGAATGGGAGGAGCTGTTGCATATAAGAGCTGCTGCTGCTCACTGGTTGCCGGCTGATCTGACGCTGGCTGCTACCGGCATGCTGCCTTTCACATGATAGACGTGGACCTCTACCGCATGGAGCCCGGAGGAGGTAAGTGTCCACTGTAAAGTGTTAACTCCTCCGCCCACTGCACCAAAACTATGCCATGGGGGAGTAAAAAAGGGGGCCCTTAGGAGAGTGAGGGAGGAGTCAGACCCCCTCCCCGCACAGCTCTGTGCCCACTTCTTCTCGGGGCTATGTCTAAGTTTTCCCGCTTCTTCTCCCTCCCACTGTATTAATACTGGGTAAGATGGTCTCCCTTTGCCCTCCATAGAGCCAAATTAATCCATGCCATGCACTGATGAGGATCAAACAATCCGAAACAGTCTGTATGCATGTTGGATTATTATGGCTCTGTACATATTAACAAGCTGACACATCATTGCATTCCAGCGGTTCTGGAGGTGTGTTTAGCTTCTAAGGGTACAATGGTTAATTTGCAAATATTCAGCAGTGGTGCCTGGGAGACATCTCGAGCTCACTCCAACCTGAATTATCGCAAATTCTTTCTGTTTTAGGAAAGCAAACTTTTGTTTTTCTTAACATCTTAGTAAGGGGGCTTTTAGGACCATTGTAGTCCCTTACACACCCCAATGAGTTCTAGGTCACCATGAGCTTGCTGGTTAGTCTGTGCCTCTCGGATTTACAAGCCCTACTCCATAGAGCCAAATTAATCCATGCCATGCACTGATGAGGATCAAACAATCCGAAACAGTCTGTATGCATGTTGGATTATTATGGCTCTGTACATATTAACAAGCTGACACATCATTGCATTCCAGCGGTTCTGGAGGTGTGTTTAGCTTCTAAGGGTACAATGGTTAATTTGCATATATTCAGCAGTGGTGCCTGGGAGACATCTCGAGCTCACTCCAACCTGAATTATCGCAAATTCTTTCTGTTTTAGGAAAGCAAACTTTTGTTTTTCTTAACATCTTAGTAAGGGGGCTTTTAGGACCATTGTAGTCCCTTACACACCCCAATGAGTTCTGGGTCACCATGAGCTGGCTGGTTAGTCTTTGCCCTCCTGCACACTGCAAATCCGTTTTGCGATTCCGATTCCGATTCCCAATTCCGATTTTCCCTGAATACATTCAACAGAAAAAACGGATCAAAAAATGCAGCATGCAGTAAAGATGAAAAATCAGAATCGGATGTAAAAAAACGATTAAAAAGCGGAATCGGAATCGCATGCAGTGTGCAGGGAGCCTTAGTTCTTTGATTTCACACAAATGCTGGAAACTTTGCTTTGAGTTTCTGGGACATAAAGGCTTCACACAGTTACTGAGAGCTCGCACTTGTCCCCTTTTTCTGTCCCTGGTTGGGAGACTCCATATTGCTCTAGTCTACTGCCTGGTTCCCCTCCTGCACGCTGCGTGACTACTTGTGACATGTGGAGCCGGTAAGGGCAGAGAGTGAGCGGTGAGCTTTAGAGGATGAATGAACATCACTGATGCCTGGAGAAAGTGACATAAGCATAGCTACCGCTGCACCTATACTCTGCATATACTGAATGGGTAGAGCACAGGATAGGCAGTCTCAAGACACCTGGGAAGCGATATGTAAGAGGGAGGGGGACACCTTTAAGACACCCCTGCCACGCCTCTAATCACACCCCCACCACACTCTTATAAAACTTTTAGGGCAGCCCCCTCTCTACAATCAGAAGCCCCCCTTACCACTGTACCCAGAAGGGAGGAGGAGCCCAGACTTAATTCTACCTCCACTGGGCCCCCCTCCTGTGCTCCCCTGACCCTGCCACTCAGACCTACATATCAGCACAGCCAGTAATGGAGCATACCTATTTCCCCGTCAAGTCTCTATGGCGCTCTCGCTGCAGCCTCTAGATGTCAGTGTCCTCTCTGCCTTCCTCTCAGGCTGAATTTCTCTGCAAATCATGTACAGTGACACCTAGTGGTTGCAGCGGTAGTGCTGGAGAGACACGACCAGGGAATAGGTAAGCTCTGTCACTGCCCCCATGCTGATCTGTTTAACCCAAAGTCAGGGCCGGTTTAAGGTGCCCTGGGGCAAACTGTGGCGTTGGGGCCCCCCAGCGCAAAGCTCCCCCCCCTCCCATTACCCCTCTGCTCCCCAGGCCCAGCACGTAAAATAGTAGCCAATTACCTATTGCCATAGAGTGGGGGGGGGGGGGAGACAGCATGTCTCAGAGTGCAGCCGCTGCCCGTCTACTCACTAATAGGTAATTATGGCTGCTATTATACCTGCAGGGCCCGGGGGAGCAGGCAGAATGTAGCAAGGTCGGCGCTGCGGGAGCCTCAGCAGAGATTGGGGCTCCGGGTCAATTGCCCCCTTTGCCTCTATGGTATTGCCGGCCCTGCACAAAGTACTGCACTGTATAAAGTAAAAATGTAAAAAAAGACTTTCACTATAACTAACAAAATCCTTGCTATCTGTTGGCTCACTCCAACCTTATCATTGTGTGTGGCGTTAAAGCAAACCTGAAGTGAAAAACAATGTATGATATAATGAATTGTATGTGTAGTATGGATAATGAATAGAAAAATTAGTAGCGAAGAATATAGTCTCATATTTTTATTTTCAGTTATATCGCTTTTTTTGTATAACATTGCATCTGTCATATTTGCAGTTTAGAAACCACACTCTGTCTTTTAAGGTATTAAACAAGGCAGAAATAATGACCCTTTGACCTTTCCTGCAGTAAAACCTTATTTCAAGCTGTCTCTCACTGTTTCTTGGCTGTTTAAGGTACATACACACGTTGGATTTTTCCAAAAGACCGATCGTTTGGACGTTTGCATGTCTGGTCATTTGGACGTGAAATCGGGCGTGTGTACAGTTGGTTGTTCAGCTGATAAGACTTGATTTGAATGATCCGTCAAGCGGATCCATCAAAACCCATCTTACCAGCTGAACGACCGACTGTACACACGCCCGATTTGACGTCCAAACGACCAGACATGCAAACGGCCGGTCGGTTGGAAAAATCCGACGTGTGTACGAGCCTTAAGTGCTTCAGAAAACAGGACTGCATTCGACCCAGTAGGTCAAATAACCCAGAGAAGCTCTTTTCCATAGATACTAACTGAAGTTTATTAAAGGATACCATACATGGGCGTAGCAATCACCCCTGCCATCGCAGGGGGGGAGGCAGAGGCTTTGGGTCCCCTCCTCCTCCCTTTCCCCAACCGCAAGTGCAGCCAATTAGCAAAGAAACCCTCCCCATTCACTAACGAAAACCATGTGCAGGAGTGTCCATCATTATTTCCTGCTTCCAGAGGTTGCTTCATAGCAGAACATTCTCTACTGCTATTCGCCAGCTCCCAATCCCTTGGGGACAAGGGGGGCCCCATGCGATCATTTTTGCCTTACTAAGTCTAGCTATGCCCCTAATACCATAGCCAAAAACCTAATAAGAAATGGGGGGGGGGGAACAGGCATGTCTGGGGAGCTGTCCTGATGGCCATAACATCATGAGCATGTGCAGAGTGCTCCTGGTCACGTTTGCCCGCTGTAGGACACGCACAGCTGGGCCTGGGCAGGCGCAGTGAAGCCCGACTCCGCCAACTCGGAAAAGTCTGCCAGAGGGGCTTAGGTAAGAAAGGAGGGGGGCAAAGCAGAAAAGGGGGAGTGGTGGCCATCAGGACAGCTCACCAGACATGCCTGCTCCCCCCATTTCTCCTTAGGTTTTCGGCTCTGGTATCCTTTAACTCTTCCTGTACTGGAAAACAATATAATAATTGCAGTATTTGTATAGCGCCTTTCTCCTGTCGGACTCAAAGCGCTTGCGAGGCAGCCACTAGAGCGCACTCAGTAGGCAGTAGCAGTGTTAAGGAGACTTGCCCAAGAAACTCCTTACTGAAATAGGTGCTGGGTTACTGAACAGGCAGAGCCGAGATTTGAACCCAGGTCTCCTGTGTCAGAGGCAGAGCCCTTAACCATTACACTATCCAGCCACTGAATATGAGACTCTTTTCTTTGCTACTAATGTTCTATTTCTTAGCTGTACTACACATACAGTTCATTATCTCATAAGTTTATTTTCACTTCAGTTTTGCTTTAATTACAATCCTGTAGCGTCAAAGGGAGAAAAACCACCATCTTAGTTGTGACACGTATAATCGCTCTGCGCTTATATATCAAGATGTTCCTTGCTCACTAAGTCGAAATTTCATTAAAATGTTTTGCTTGTGCTCTTAAACCAAGTTACTCTCAATCCAAGGTTTTGCCGGTATTTTATACATCTATATTTTTGGAGATGCAAAACATGTTTCGCTCAGGTTCAGCTACAACAAAGTAACTCTGTTCGTTTTTTACCCGTCTCCTGCTTCAAATCATTTAAAATTCAAATGTCATTAAAATACAGTCAGCCAGTAGATAGAGCCACATGAAAGGATTAAGGGAGTTTGCAGGATGCCAACTGTGGCGGTGGTGTCATTGATTGACATTGTGTGACGAACGAGTCTTTTTTAAAAATAAAAAAAAGCGGCCTAGCACGGTTTCCCCGACTGTGATTAAAATAGACATTTATGGAGAGGATTTGGAGATTGACTTACAAATGCTCCGCTTTGAATCTCCGGCCCCTGCTGCGGTATCCAGATTGACAATGAACTTTTTTCATTTGATAAAAAAAATGCTTAGTGTCCGTGCGCCAGCAGGACTTCCTGGCTGAATGGATTATTTAAAAGCACAATTAATGACGTTTGGAGATGCAGAAGTAAAAGTTGCAGGCGTTCAGCAGCGATGAGGATAATGGCGTTCTCGTCATAGGGAGAGACATTCTTCTGAGCACTTCCTGTCTAGGAATCTTATTAAAGAAGTATACCACTTACTTGAAGGACAGCCCTGTTTCTAGGGGCGGGTGAGGCGGGTTTCTACCCGGGTCACAGTGAGGAGGGGGTGGAGATGCGAGCACACTTGGACTCAGCCACAGGGAGGGGTGCCTGACTCCTCCCTTCCTCTCTTCAGGTGCCCCCCCTCCATGCTCCCCCTCCATTGCAGCATAGCGCATTGCAAAAAAATTCCCATCGGGCTCCACGAGGAGTTCACTTGCCGCCAGCTCCTCTGTCTCACTTCAACACAGCTTACTCTTGCTTCTTCCTGCTTAATGAGGAAGTAGTGAGAGAAAGCTGCATTGAAGTAAGACAGAGGAGCCCGGTGGCAAGTGTACTTCGCTTGAAGCCCAGCAGGTGAGTTTTTTTTGCAATGCGCTACATTGAAGTGGAGGAGGGAGCATGGAGAAGGGGAGTCAGAGTAGAGGGAGGAGTCGGGCACCCCTCCCCACAGCTTAGTCCAAGTGTGCCCGTGGCTCCCCCTCCATCACTTATACTGGGGGCATCTATGCCTGGCTACCGATACAGGGAACACCTATACCTGGTTACCTATACTGGGGGGCTAAATAACGCATCCCAAATAAGATTCTTGCACCCACGGGGGAAGGGGGGTCACAATTTTTATATCCTCACCCTGGGTGCAATTTAGCCTGGAAACTTCCCTGTTGAAGGATACCTGACCCAAGGCAAAGCTACCTGTAACAAACACTGGAGAGGCAGCCGCGGTGAACAGCGCCACCACCGCAGCTGCCTCCAGTTCCCTGTCTAGCAGTGTATCCGTGCCTCAGGCGTCTAGCACGCCGAGGACGGGTCTGTCAGTTGCACATAGGGTTGCCTTGTCGCGCGCGCGCACACAGACAGGACCTTTATGTGGGGAGGAGGCGCGTCAGCTGACCAGCCGGTCGGCTGACGTCAGGGGAGACGCTCGCCACTCCTCATTGGTTGATAGGAGGGGGCATGCCAGAAGGGTCTCCTCTGCTTCATAACCCTAGCTGAATCACTCGCAACTTGTCTGCTGTTGCGAATACTCTGTGTTAGTGCTCAGACCCTTAGATAGTTCCGGTGTGCTTTGATCCGGGAGGAAACCGGGGATTTCACACAAGATAGGAATTGTTTGATAGCCTTAAAGATTATTACATTACTGTGTTATTATTTGTGCATGACTCTGGCTCGTTCTGACTACTCTTCTGCTCAGTGATTCTGTACCTCTGCCCATCTGACCTTGCTGCCGACTCTGCCTGTTTATATCTTCCTGTCTCAGCCTTCCGATTTTGTACTGCATCTGTCTGTCTGTTGCCAAACCGGATCTGTCTGACCACTCTACTCTCACCAGAGAGCCCTTGACTCTGCTGAGAGGCGCTGTACTGTTAGTGCCCACCAGCTCCTCTGGTGAGGTATTGCGAAACCTATCAGTACTACTGTTGCACCAATCACTCATTGCTATTCGTTGTCACATCAGCTTCTGATATACCAGTATTATAGGTGATTCTGCAGCTCACCTTATAATCAGGTATATATCTGCATTATAGGTGATACTGCAGATCACCTAATAATCAGAATTATGTTCTTTGCTTACACAAATCGTTACACTACCTAAGGTAAGCACAGAGTTATGTTCATCATGCTGGATCCCCACACCTCTATGTGTTGTCCATTACTCTTCCTCTCCTGGTTCCCTCTGGTCTCCCTGATCACTGCTTCAAAAATTTGACTTTTGCCTAAAGCCAAATTTTCAGGCAGGAAGAGGCAGGCTTGCTGTGATGTTTCCTCCCATCACCCCCCATTTCCTCCTTTTAATGGAAGTGAATGGGGCAGTGAAGAGGAGGGAATGAGAGGGCGATAGGAGGAAACATCGCCACAAACTTGACTCGTCCTGTCTCAGACATTTGATTTTTTAAGAGACTGCTTGAGGATCTTGTTACTAGGGATGAGCCTCTGAATTCCGCCAATTTCCAATCCGAAATCGACTTTCTGCTGCAGAATGCGCAGAATACTGCATCACCGAGAGTCTGAAATTTTAAGCAGAAGACTCAGAAGCATTGGACCATTCAGAGAATGACAATTTTTACCTCTGAAATTATATTACAGCGGAAATTTTAGGCCAATCAGAATACTCTGATTCTGCGGAATTAGGAAAATGGAAATTGGAAATTCTGATTTCTGAGGAATTCCATGAAAATCAGAAAGCGAAAAACTGTTGGATTTGGAAATCAACATTTCCAACCATCCCTACTTTTTACGCCCCTGCCTATATGTGCAACTTCAGCAGTTTGGTTTTTTTACACAAAAAAAAAAAAAAAAACATATAGCCTACCTCTACCACCACTTACCAGATCCCTCTCAAACTCATGTACGGGGGCCACCAACATTAGGGGTAACATGAGCCCCTTTTGAGCAAATAGCACTGCTTCTCTACCTGGCTTCCTGTGTGAGGATACTACCTCTGCCAACTTTCAGGGGCGCAACTACAAATTACGGGATTTCCATTTCCTACATTGCCAGTCCTCCCACACCTCCACGTAGGGACTTCTTCCCAGAAGTTACACCACTGCCACAGGAAAGATACTGAGCTATATAGGTGCCAAAAAGGATAAAAAATATCAGATTAAAAAGAGGAAGGGTGGTGGACTTACCTCCTCCAAGAGAAAAAGCAGACCACAGTGAAGGTCAAGTTGGTTTGTTAGACAATAGACACACAACAACTCATGTCTCTAGAAAAACCCACTCAATATTCGAGTGCCAAGGGACATGATGAATAGGATAGAGTAGATCGGCACGTTTTTTGATATGCTGAAGGCCGTGTACTCATTATCATTCAGAGATCTGCCTTGGAAGATTAGTAAATTACATTATGGGGCAGCTAGATTCTAAGCTGAGATGGAAATTATTGATTCTGCCAGATGGAAGGTCTCTCTCAAAACGGGTGTGGTGGTGGATCGGCGATCTGTAGCATCAAGGCCCAGTTCTGCTGCAGATTACTCATGGCAGCGGAACAAACTCATCTGTCCGGCCAGCGTGTTCTCTCCTTTAGTCTGTGTCCTTTCATTTTACACCCAGTAGGCCCCTATTCTCCATGAGCCAGCAGTTTGTTTCATGAATACGAACATGCCGTCAGGTCACAGAGAACAGGTGCCTGTGGGGTTGGAGACAAGAGGGCACAAGAGGGAGTGTTCTGGATGGACTCTGCAGAGAAATAGAGCCCAAGGGGAGCACTATTAACTTGGGGGGAGACTTGGTGGGGGGGCACAAGCCACTCTGGAGCAGCAGAGATTTCTTCCACAGCGGACTCGAGAGATTCTCTTAATAGATTTAATGCTGACATCTTTAAATCATCTATTTGCAGGATGTGGCAGGAGAATAGATCGCTCTCTGATCAGACTTTGATTACAGAGGGATCTATCTTTTGGGCATGTCGGGGGGCCATCTACTGTGGCCATCTTTAGGGCCACTTTCCATTAGAAGCCATCATCGTTTCCGATTCACCCGTTGTGGTGTGAAGATGCGGGGCCGAAACGCTAAGCCATGCAAGGCTTAGGGTTTCGGCATGCCGTCCAGATTCTCACCGAAGTGCGATCTGGAGGTCAAGACTCTGAAAAGATTGTTAGCATTTCCCAGCGCGGCTCTCAAGTGGGGAAGCGCTATGAATCTGCATATAGTGAAAACGGTCCCTTAGTTACAGAGGGGCTTTCAACATCACAGCCATTGTCCCATTCCCAAGAAGTTCATTTCCCCTCATCTACCATTGGAGATGGCCAGTGCTGCTTGAATACCCTCAATCACAGATTCAAATAAATCTGGCCACAGCAGTCCCAAAATCCGGATAAGCCGTGATTGTGACCCGGATTTGAAACGGACTTCTGAATTTGAGTCGGATTTTAGCCGTGATTGCCTGTAGAATGCGTGATCATGGTAGTGATCACGGATTAGACTTTAACGTTAATAGCAAAGCCCCCATACATGCTACAATCACCAAAATTGCATGGATTATAAAGGTGATCAGTGGCTACAACTTAAAAAATATTTTTCAAAAAGAACTTGTAGTTTTTGAGAAAATCGAATTTAAAGTTTCCAATGAAAAAGTATTGGTGATTAAATACCGCCAAAACACTTTAGCAGTTAACAACAATGGCCCCTTACATGCTATAAACACCACATTTGCAGGATATGTTAAAGAGGTTCTGTAACAAAATGTTGAGCCTTATTTCTTCTATCCTATAAGTTCCTATGCCCGTTCTAATGTGGTCTGTCTTACTGCAGCCTTTCCTACTTGCACTGTCTCTGTAATAAATCTTATCTTCTGTCCTCTGCCGGCTCTGTCGAGCTGAGGCTGGAATGTGTGGAATGTGCAGCACTGCTTGTCATTGGCAGAAGCTTTACACACCCTCTCCAAGCTCTGCATGAGTCACACAGTGAGCTATTTGTAAACACTGCCTAAAACTGTTAAATACAAGCCAGGATTGCAGCAGGGAGTGGCAGAAACAGCGCAGAGGGGCCCAGGAGAACATAATGAAGAGAATGGTATGCTTTTTATTGTAAAAATTTTAGAGTACAGATTATCTTTAAGTAGAACAATGGAACAAGGAACAAGGGGAAGAAAGACCTTATAGTTTTTGAGATAATGGATTTTAAAGGTTCAAAGGAAAATAGTATACATTTGAATGTGGTAAATGACAGTTATTGTATTTACCGCATTTACATGTATACTTTTTTACTTTGAAATTCCCTTTGAACCTTTAAAATCCATCATCTCATTTTTGAAAAAACTTAACATATCCTGCAAATTTGGTATTTATATCAATACATTTTCCGTGATCACGGGCCGAATACGCGAAATAACGTCCGCATCCGTGATTGAATTTCGTCATCGATTCCCAATCACGGAATTGGATCACAATGTCAGATAGTGAAAAATCATGGCTATGCCGTGATCGCGGGTTGTATTCAAGCAACACTGGAGATGACATAATGTTTATAAATGCCAATGAGGTTAGGAGGGGCACTAGCTCTGATTTCTATATCCAGACATTCTAGATTGGAGGTACAATGTTTTTTTCTTAATGCATTTGTTGGAACAAACAGGTAACTGTGATTAATGTGCATAATGTGCAATTCAATTATCCATGAGTGCTTCCTATAAAGTGATCGGGACTTTGACCAGATCATTGAGGCATGCGGCCTTCCCTTCAAAAAGCGATACTTGTTTAATAAATTAATGATTCTGGCCGGGGTCAGGTCTCTGATTGAAGTGACACTTATTAAAGGTTGTTTAAAGGTCAGCAGAAGGTGATTGATGTTTGTGGCGATCAGATCATCTGACATGCATTGAATTTTTTAAATCTTTATTTGCACACATCCAGGGGAAACCCATAGATTGCTTTTTGGTATCTTTCCAAGCATGTAGGATCATACAATGACATGAAATTAAGGACTACTCTACTGCTATGAAATTAAGGAATACTTCTCACCTTACTTGGTTGTAGTTTTGTAGATTTAAAACTTTCTGATCTGCAGGAGGACCTCAAAAATGAGGCTTTATGATGGTCACTGCATTTATTACAACAAAGAGATGCTTTGTGATTTTATTTTACATGGAAGCCAACCATGACCAGCAAAACACGTCTTGTGTTTAAAGGTATTTATCCTGTTTATCGTGTCCTTAAAAGATACCTTAAAGGATACCTTATTTTAAAAAAATGACGCCTACTGTGTGTGTGTCGAGTTGTGTAGATGCTTATCTCAAGTGCCCTGGCGCCACTCTCCATTCTCCGGTAATTAGCCGTGATCTTTGCTTCCTGGTCGGCGCGGTCAGTGACCTCTGACCCGGACATGCTATGCACAGTGTGTCTACTTGTGGTGGAGAGCACACATGCCTGGTACACAATGTGACGGGTGTGCGCACGTACAAGACATGGGGTCGCCGGGGAGCGTAGTCACAAGGCGCCCATGTAGACATACTGCCCATAAGTAGTATAGTATGTCCAGGTCACAGGGCACCAACCAGAAAGTGAAGAATGTGGCCAATTACCGGAGGACGGAGGGCATCGGAGGTATGGTAACACCTGCACAACTCCCCCCACACATACAGAAGGTGTAATTTTAAAAAATATTTTAAGCACTAAGGTATCCTTTAATGATAATATACGCCCATCTTCACCTTTCATCACTCTTTCTTTTGCCCTCCCCTCCAGAGGTGCACATACCTCTCCCACCATGAAGCTCTAGAAGGTTGGATAAGGAACAAGGATTGGTACCTAAAAGAGTGACCTGAACTGAATGCATACTGATCAGTAGGGAGCTGTAGATGTTCCCACAAAAATATATCAATACTTGCCTAAATATAGGCAACCCACTGAAGGTGTGTACAGATTTTAAGCTTGTGACACCCTTTGAATTATGATTGGCCAATTGCTGTCCAATGTTACCACCTTCATATAGGACTTGACTAAATGTGTACACACATTCAGTTTTGATTGGTCAATGATTGGCTAATTTTACCCCTTCCATGTAGTATGAGAGCTTATCTACACGATCTGTTCATAGTATAAAATCTGTTGGCCATCATACTACATGGAGGTGGCAAAATTGGCCAGTCATTGTCCAATCAAAATTGGATTTTTGTACGTACCCTTGAGCCTGATACACACCTTCAATTTCGATTGGCTAATGATTGGCCAATTTTACCATCTCTATGTAGTATGAGGGTGTATAAGACTTGCATGGGTTATTAAGGCAGGGAACACACTAGGCGGAAACGCTAGCATTACGGAAAAACGCAGCGAAAACGCACATAATGCAAGTCAATGGGCCGCATGAAAAAAATGCATATACTTGCGTTCTGCAAAGTGCATTTTTAAAAACGCTGGTTTTGTTGCATATTTTTCAAAAACGCATCAAAAAAAGCACATAATGAAAGTCAATGGTGACGCAGAGGTATTACGTTTTAGTGCGTTTTATATGCGTTTTGCATGCATTTTTGCTTTTTTTAAAAAATGTATTGTTTGTATGTATCGTATGTATTTCCGCTTCCTGTTGACTTCATAGTGATTTGAATAAAACGCATTAAAAAATGCATATAAAATGCATATGCGTTTTGCATATGTGAACCGCAAACGCATTAAAACACACACAAAACGCAAGAAAACTGCATGTGCGGGAAAAAAAACGCAAAATGTAAACGCACAGAAAAGGCACGTAAAACACACTAAAAACACACAAATGCATATGCATCAAAACGCTACATTTCCCGCACTGCCAAGTGTTCACCCAGCCTCTGGCCCCCTGCACACCGCAAATCCGATTGCGATTACCATTTGTGTTTCTGATTTTCTCTGGATGCTATCAAAACAAAAGAAAAATGCTGAGAAAACGCAGAATGCAGTACTGATTAAAAATCGCAAATCGGAATCGCATGTAAAATCACGGCCAAATGGGAATCGAAATCGTATGTAGTGTGCAAGAGGCTTCAATCTGTTTATCACTAATCGGAATACTCATCAGTATATAAGATCACACAGAGAATCAGATAACGCATGACCATATAAGATGACACAGAGAATCAGATAACGCATGACCATATAAGATGACACAGAGAATCAGATAACGCATGACCATATAAGATGACACAGTCAATCAGATAACGCATGACCATATAAGATCACACAGAGAATCAGATAACGCATGACCATATAAGATGACACAGAGAATCAGATAACGCATGACCATATAAAATGACACAGAGAATCAGATAACGCATGACCATATAAGATCACACAGAGAATCAGATAACGCATGACCATATAAGGTCACACAGAGAATCAGATAACGCATGACCATGTAAAATGACACGGAGAATCAGATAACGCATGACTATATAAGATCACACAGAGAATCAGATAACGCATGACCATATAAGATCACACAGAGAATCAGATAACGCATGACCATATAAGATGATACAGAGAATCAGATAACGCATGACCATATAAGGTCACACAGAGAATCAGATAACGCATGACCATATAAGGTCACACAGAGAATCAGATAACGCATGACCATATAAAATGACACGGAGAATCAGATAACGCATGACTATATAAGATCACACAGAGAATCAGATAACGCATGACCATATAAAATCACACAGAGAATCAGATAACGCATGACTATATAAGATCACACAGAGAATCAGATAACGCATGACCATATAAAATGACACGGAGAATCAGATAACGCATGACTATATAAGATCACACAGAGAATCAGATAACGCATGACCATATAAGATCACACAGAGAATCAGATAACGCATGACCATATAAGGTCACACAGAGAATCAAATAACGCATGACCATATAAGATCACACCGAGAATCAGATAACGCATGACCATATAATGACACAGAGAATCAGATAACGCATGACCATATAAGATGACACAGAGAATCAGATAACGCATGACCATATAAGATCACACAGAGAATCAGATAACGCATGACCATATAAGATCACACAGAGAATCCGATAACGCATGACCATATAAGATCACACAGAGAATCAGATAACGCATGACCATATAAGATCACACAGAGAATCAGATAACGCATGACCATATAAGATCACACAGATAATCAGATAACGCATGACCATATAAGATGATACAGAGAATCAGATAACGCATGACCATATAAGGTCACACAGAGAATCAGATAACGCATGACCATATAAGATGATACAGAGAATCAGATAACGCATGACCATATAAGATCACACAGAGAATCAGATAACGCATGACCATATAAGATGATACAGAGAATTAGATAACGCATGACCATATAAGGTCACACAGAGAATCAGATAACGCATGACCATATAAGATCACACAGAGAATCAGATAACGCATGACCATATAAGATGATACAGAGAATTAGATAACGCATGACCATATAAGATCACACAGAGAATCAGATATCGCATGACCATATAAGGTCACACAGAGAATCAGGTAACGCATGACCATATAAGATCACACAGAGAATCAGATAATGCATGACCAGCTAGTTCATCTCTTCCTGTTGCTGTGTTTGTGTGCTGACAGTGTGTATGTTGTGGAATGAGTAGATTATAGGCCTATTTGATGCCTCCACTCCTCAGCTCGTGGCCTCTGCCCTCTTCCCCTGCCGCCGCCATGCCTCTGTAAGTCGTAAAGATTCAGCTTGTAGCCCTGTATTTTCCCAGCAGTATAAATAATTCAGAGGCGCGAGGCATCTGTAGACTAACGGTCATATATAAAGGGGTAGCGTGAGTGACAGCTGCACCTACAGAGCTCACCCCGAAGAGTCCCCTCGCTTCTGCATCAAACAGGAATACTAAAAAGTTTGCTGCGTTTTCTCTTGTTTGCCATAAATCTGCAGCGTTAGTATAGGTCACAGTAAACGCACAGGCAGCAATCACTGAAAAACAAAGCACAGCAGCAAGGATGGCTGATATCACACTGCCTGGTTTACCAGTTATTACTATAACAGAGAAGGATTGTGTATTTATGACCACAAATGTCTTCTGATGACCTATACAAATCAAGATCATCCACCAGGCAAGCTAGGCAGGTGCCTGGGGCCTAGCGGATGTCAAGGGGCACACCTGCCTCTCTCCACTTCAGCTTAGCAAAAGACCACAAGGGGATCCCAAATCTACTACCTTGCCTAGGGCCCCACTAAATCTCACTCATTCTCTGCCCTTTGGGGTATTACCGTATTTCAAAATAGGAATGGCAGTTAGAAGTTTGGCATGACGAACATCCATCCCCTAGAGCCAGAGGTGTATCTAGAAGGGTGCAGGTATGGCACGTGCCATGGGAGTCTCTGACTCGGACCTGAACTCTTGCACAGGAGAGATGGAAAACAAAGAGAAATCCACCCTGTGTGTGTTTGTAGAGAACAGTCTGTCTAATTCTCCCTTCTCAGGCCTAGTTCACATTGTGTTCCGCTCGCGTGGCCATTCGCGTTGGCCGTTTTTGGAAGAGTTTTTTTTCTCCTCCTGGCGCTTGGGTGGGCGATTCGTTTTTGTGCAAAGCACATTTATACACACTTTTCCCGAGTGTTTTTTTAATTCACTCCCTGACGCAAGCCAGGAAGTGAAGTCTTTGACCTGGAAAAGAATAAATACAATGTATTTATTCTTAAAAACGCAAACGCAATGGATGCACAAAGCGATTTTTGTGAGCGTTTTACATTTTTCCTATACCATCCATTGAGACGGAATCGCCCCGAAAATGTTCCGCACACCGCTTTGCTGTCTGTCCAGAGCACGACCCGTGCCGATATGAACCTTCTCATAGACATTCATTGCACAATCGTTCGAGGGACGTTTTTAAAAAGTGCACGTAGGAGAAAAAATTGAGAGAACGCCTACAGCAAGCCCTTTGCAAGTAATGAGTTAGTGTAATTTGAGCTGTCCCCTGTCTGCCGAGTTGTGAGCTAATATAAAAACACAGGATGTTAACTACAATAACCACTACAGTTCCTTTATTATGAATGGACATGGCCATTTCCATTCATTCCAGGCACTGCAATTGGCTCGGGGAACACTTGTTTCCCTTCACCAATTGCCGCCACATAAATGCCGCCAGGAAAAAGCAGCACCCACTGCTGCAACTCTGGATGCGAACACGCATCCAGTTAGGCTTCAGCAGCTCATATCTGGAAGACAATAGCCGTCCAGATAGGATTACGTGATAACAGGGTATTATGCTGTTACTTACCGTATATTTTTAGAGCTGAGAGGAAGTTCTGGGCACTTCCTCCATTCCCCAGGGTGCAATTTCATTGTTTGCTATAGGCATTGTTTTCTCTAGATACACCTCTGTAATGATGGTCATGTCTAGGAAAACTGATGGAGAAGTATGTGATTTGTTTGGTCAGCTGATGGATTTGCAAAGCTCTGATTTGCCGCGACTAGATTTTGCTTGAGCACATGATCATAACTAGCAAACATTTACATGTCTACTGTTTCACCGTACCAAACTGATTACTTCACCATGAGTTGTAGACATGACCATGGCTACACCTCTGCAGTGCCGGTTCTAGACTATTTGCAGCCTGACGCAATACACTGTGAAGATGCGCCACAGTCCCCCTCCCCCACCCTAATGTGTATGCATAGCCAGACTGGAGAGGAGAGAAACATCAAGCTGTGCATTGCAGGCACTGGCACTATGCTTACCTCTCTCTGCTTCCTCCAAGACAACATCTCCTCCCTGTTGCCCCGTAGCATCTGATCCCCAGGATGCCGGGTACGTGCTGCACCAGTGCCACATAACTCACCCTCTCTCAGCAGATTAGCAATGGGATCACTAGCCACATCTGAAGTCCTGCTTCTTACAGGGGCCCCAACCGTCCCGTTTTCGCCGGGACTGTCACGGGTTGGGGGAGGGGTCCCGCTGTCCCGGCATACCACCCCTTGTGTCCCGGCAGGCCGGCAGGCAGCGGAGGTGAAAAAGGATCGAGGCGCCAGCCGGTGGCTTTGGTGTGTGGGATGCGGGTCTGGGATAATAGTGTCCCCCCCTCCCTCCGAATGTGCCCCCCACAGTGTCCCCCTGTATGCAGAGATACGAGCGCAGAAGAGCGCCAGTCTTACCATCTTCCTCGCGTACCAGGCATCTCTTGCTTCCATCTACTTCCTGTGACGTCACAGGAAGCAGGAAGCGGAGAAGACGAGATGCCCGTACGCGACGAGGAATGGTAAGACTGCCCGCTCTGCTGCACTCGTATCTCTGCATACAGGGGGACACTGTGGGGGGCACATTCGGAGGGAGGGGGGGACACTATTATCCCAGACCCGCATCCCACACACCAAAGCCGCAGGCTGGCGCCTCGATCCTTTTTTCACCTCCACACCCAGGGCCATGGGCACCCTCACCCTTCTCCCCACCAGTTATATATATATATATATATATATATATATATATATATATATATAGACTAGGGGTGTGTCAGGGTGTGTGGTTGGGGGTGTGTCAGGGTGTGTGGCTTAAGTGTCCCGGTTTCTTATCTCAAAAAGTTGGGAGGTATGTTCTTCTCTGACTGCAGTGGGGCCTCATGTGACCCTGCAGCACATAACAGGTCACATGAGGCATCGCTACAGCCATGGATACAGGAAGATGGATGGGCGGATGGAGATCCCATCGCTGGAACACTGAGTGCAGGTAGGTAAAGCCATGCCACACATATAGAGGGGGAGTCGGGGAGTGCGAGGAGGGAGACATTTGGGGAGTGGAGCTGTCTTATGCCACCCTCTAATTGTTGCCGCCCTGAAGCAAGTGATTCACATTGCTTCATGGAAGAACCACCCCTGCACCTTTGCATAGAACCCAATATGACCTTTGGCCTGAAATCACCAGGCTAATAGAGAAGGAGTTTGCCACTATGGACATGCTCATTAGGGATGACGAACCAAAATCCCTGATTTGTTTTTTTTTTTGCATTTCCATTGAAGTTATAGGGACGATTTTCACGGTTGATTGCATGATATTGACACCAAATTTCGTATGTAATACTTGGGACTTTCCTTGCGGAAAGTTTTAGCGGAGTCTGGCTGTGACGTTTGAGCTGCAAGCACGCTGGACGCAGGGTGGCTGAGCCCAACTTTGTTTGTTTTTATTGCAGTAAGTTTGTGGGGCCCGAGCAGGTAGCTTAGCAGGGATAGCTTGGTCCATTGCTCCCCCAGTGATGCTGGTCCGGCAGCAGTGGCATTTCTCAATACCCACACTGCTGTTTGTGTCTTAAAGTGCAAGCGCACATTTTTAAATATTTTTAATAAAAAGCCCTGAGGGTATGTTTATGCTATTTGGAGCCTTTTTTATTTTGGGAGGTGTGCTGGAAGACTCTCTACAGGACGAGGAGGATGGCAGATGGAGATTGCCTGAGAGGCTGGGGGTGGCCATGTACTCTGAAAGCGCAGATAGACCGTGGAGGTCTCCGCATCTGGTGAGTCGTTACCCTTAGGGGGGAGCACGGTGTGTTGCACATTTCAGAGGTGGTTGACTGCTGTCTTTCCAAGAATGTATGACATCATAGTGCCTGTGGAGTCGATATCCAGATTTGAGCGCTACTCTATAAACGTTGAACCTTTGTTGCATCTTGAATAGCGATTAGGACTGAGAGCACTCCACCAATTGACGAGAGCCTCCTTTGCATTTGCAGGCTGACTGAATTTGCAAGGGAGTTCTGCATGTTGCTTTGCAAGGACATCGCAATAGCAATTTATTAACATTCAGTTCCCTATATGTGTGAGCGCTTTAAAGGGAACCTTAACTGGTGGGGGAAAAAATTCACTTACCTGGGGGCTTTCCCAAGCCTTCTGCAGCCGTCCTGTGCCCGCGCCGGTCCTTCGGTGCCCTCCGGTCTCCCTCCGCAGCTAAGTTTCGTTTTCGGCCGACTGCCAGTCGTCCTCGGGCAAAGCGTCCTCTTCTTCCGCATTCCCGACGTAAAGAGCCGTAAAGAGCGTCCGCATGATGCAAAACGCGTCATGCGGACGTGCTTTATGGCTCTTTATGATGGGGAATGCGGAAGAAGAGGACGCTTTGCCCGAGGACGTCTGGCAGTCGACCGAAAACGAAACTTAGCCGCGGAGGGAGACCGGAGGGCACCGAAGGATCGGCGCGGGCACAGGACGGCTGCAGGAGGCTTGGGAAAGCCGCCGGGTAAGTGAAATTTTTTTTCCCCACCAGTTAAGGTTCCCTTTAAATCATTGCTATCTATTATACAGTATGCTCACTCCAACCTGAATAATTGCAAATACCTTCAGTTTTAAGTTGGCGCATTTCTGTTTGTTCAAATAAACAAAAGTTTACATTTTTAATAATAATGTTTAATACTAGTGTGAAAGCAGTCTTTTTATATGCAAGTGAAACTTGGAAGGCCACACAATCCATATCTAGATGACTGCAACATGAGGCATGGGGGGGAGGTCTTGATCCTACAGGTAGTAGGTAAGTATGTTTATGTCCTCAAGTCTCACACAGTGCTGATTTTGACTCATCATTATGTTGGCCGGCCATCTTCTTCCACCCACAGCCTGAAAGACAAATAGAAGAAAAAGAGAGAAGAAGAAAGCATCACACAGAAATGATCAGACCATTTTATTTCCAAAAAGTGCTGCGAAAGTTGCTGAGTTATTTCATCATCTGACAGGCGAGGCACGACTGTTGATTAATGCGGGTAGGAAATGTGCGCGTGCAGAAGGTCATAAATATATATTGAGTTAAAACGGCTTTATCTCTGAAAGAATCGGGGCACCGTTTGTGGGAAGAACAAAAACACCAGATGCTACGATATATTTTGGAAAACCAGGAAATCAAAGGTACCGTTTTTTGTTTTTCCGAGCCGGGTGGATAAATAGATTCCGCCTCACAGTTGGCTGTTGGGGGGGGGGGGTGGGGAGGACTGGCACGGCCGACTTCTGTTGGGTAATATTGATTTGCCACGCTTAAAATATGAAAAGCTCAATTAGGCTGTTTTTGTTTCCTGACTGCAAACAGGAGACGCAGAGGGTGGATGGGAATCCTGCCTACGATGAATGACTCATTACCGGGGCTGCGCTGGCATCTGGACCAGAATCAAGTCCTCATCTGGCATCTCAGTGTAAATGGATACTATGCCAATTCCTCTGCTAAAGGTGGTCTGCTAGCCCACCTACTTTTAACCTTTTAGCTGCCAAATAAAGTAAAACTTTTTTATTTGGCTGCAGGGCTGAATTTTTTCTGCCGCTGGAGAAGTGTGCCATCCCCAGCCTGGCAGGGTATGCAGAACAGCGCAGAGAGCTTTTATAGTTACCTGTTTCGGACACTGGACCGGATTCCTCTCTTCATCCACCTGCGGCACTGCATTCCCGGCATCGTCTTCTGACTTCCAATCTCATGTTATTACCAGGGCTGGATTTACCATAAGGCACAGTAGGCCCGTGCCTACAGGCGCCTGATGATGGAAAGGCGGCTCATTCCCCTCCCCTAGTGCCTCTCTCCTGCCTTACCTAACCAGAGTCGCGAGCAGAGTGTAAATGAGAGGTTACTCACCCTGTTCTTGGCGTTCCACTGACCAGATCTCCGTTCAGTTGGGAGCACCTCTAGCTCCTTAATATTGAGGGTACTTCTTGCTACCTAATACTAAGGGGGCACCTGTAACTACCTATGACGGGCAAGGGAAGTAAGTTAGAATTGACAGCTGGGACAGCCAGCTTACCTGTGGTGCAGGGTTTGTAGGTTGATCGAGAGCAAAGTGTAGGGTGCCAGGACATCTGTGCCTATAGGCTCCTGTGATCAGGGGAGGACTGGGGCCGTTTGGCCTGGAGGGAAAAAACAAACTAGAGGCCCGTTTTCACGGCAGCCCCAGCCCAAATGATGTCACACATGCGCCCAACGTGCTATATGCCGACGGTCATGTAGGGCGCCAATGCAGAAATACAGCAAGGACACTTGAGGGACAGCAGGACAGGCATCGGGGGGGGGAGCACATAATATATTTTAAAGGACAATGGCCCGGGTTTCCGTCACATTCATCGTTTGTGATTGCTGCACTTGATCGACCGCATCGACCTGAGATTTCCCAGCATCTCAGATCAAAACATTCAACTAATTTCCACCCAAAATCAGTCAAATCGTTGATTGGACATGCTTGTGGCAGCACAGGTTTTCATCTGATTCAATAATAATTATCGAAAAGATTGGTGGATCGGCCAGCCCTAAATCATTAAATGAGAGGCAGCCTGGGGGGAAATCTCCCCCCTTCCCCACTGGCCAGTCCTCCCCTGTCTGTGATGTAAATCCAGGCCTGGTTATTACATGTGATTGGGGCTCAGGGGATACAGTCAGCAGAGCAGTGCCACCTGGTGGTGGAAGAAGGGTGATGGAAGAGACTTTTGAGAGTCAGAATCATCTATTTTGCTAAATACAAAGGGCCGAGGGTTAAGGAGGGGGTTGTACCCAGAGTTGGTTTCAGCTCTTACAGGTTCTGGACGGAATGGGGGGCATGGATGTTGAAAGTAAGGGGGAAAATCATATGTTATCCCTAAGGACAGGGGTCCCCAACCTTTTTCGGCCCAGGGACAGTTTTCCAGTTCCCGAGGGTTGAGGGAAGAGGGTTTGGAGGAGAGTTGTCAGCTAATTGGATTGGGCAGGGAACAGGGCTATGGTGTGGGTGTATGGACGCAGTAGTTCTGCGCATGCGCAGTAGAGCCCGGAGGACGTCCGATGACGTCAGAGCGCCGGCGTGGGACGCAGAAGTTCCGGGCCTTGGAGCGCAGAAGAGCCACCGGAGACCACCGGGAGCCTGCGGAGCGGCGGCGAGGGCACCTCCTGCCTGCCACGGGCTGGAGGAAGCCCCAGGTAAGTGGAATTTGATTTTTATTTTTTGCCCACCCTCCCTGAACCTTTCCTTTAAGACCTTATGACACAGCACTGCAAGGGAGGAACAGAACACACCGATCTTTAGTTCCTGGGAGGACAGGAAATACTGTCACATTCCTGTATCTCCAGACTGATAAAGACACGTGCTTGTTCATTACAGGTAAGAAAACACATATTTAGGGCTTTAAACAGGGTAAAATGATTCAGATCACATTCCTGTAATCAGCCAAGGCTGCTGGTGGTGCAGTGGGTGTACATAGACCCCACACAATTGTGAGTGAAATATACTGATGGGTCACTTGGTGCTACTGTATAGTGGATGTGATTGCTATAGGGAGCTGATGTGTCTGTATGAGATGTAATGCACTGTTTGCTTACTGTGATGCTGATTAAGTAATCATAGAGCGGCTGCACATGTTATATGGTTAATGTCTCTTATAGGAAAGTTATACTTGTAATGGAGAATGTATTGATGAATATAGATGTGTATTCATATGTAAGAATAGGATATTCTGTCACATTCCTGTATCTTCAGACTGATAAAGACATGTGCTTGTTCATTACAGAAAATGTTCAATAAACGCACTTCTGGTTTCACCCAGCCCGCTCCCTTTGCCCATTGGAATTATTAACCATACTTTCAGCATATGTGCAACACTGACACCCAGTACTCACCCAGTACTCACGCTCACATGACCTCAAGTACCTACCTGCACCCAGGCCTGACATTGCACCCAGTACTCACACCAGCACACAGAATCCACGTGGCCCCTACTATCTGCACCAAGAACCCACTTAACCAGTAACCGCACCCAAAGTATATGCATTCAAAACCCCACTTAAAGGAGTCATCAGGGGAAAAAGTCTAAAATAAGTGGTACTTACCGGGGGCTTGCTTCAGCTCCAAGCTCCCAGGACGTCCTTCGCCGCAGCTCTGCCTGCAGCTGTTCGCCGCAGGTCCGTCCCGGCCCAGGTGGCGGTGATTGACAGTGCCGCTCACGCAGACGCAGTACAGAGCGACCTGTAGGTCGCTCTGATGTCATCGCCGGGGACCGGGACGGACCTGCGGTGAACGGCTGCGGGCAGAGCTGCGGCGAGGGACATGCTGGGAGCTTGGGGCTGGAGGAAGCCTCCCGGCAAGTAACACTTATTTTAGACTTTTTCCCCTGATGACTCCTTTAAAGAGAACCAGAGACGAAGCACCCTCATGTATTTTATTACAAGTGGGAACATGACAGTAAACACCTACCCTGCTTTTAGTTTCATTCGTATCTGCTTAATTAGTCTATTAGCAGCTGTGATAAGAATCCCTGACTGGCTTAGTCTAGGTTTGACCTAGAATCATTATAGCTGAGTCACTCTTCTATGGAGTCTTTTCAAGCCCAAGCCTGCCACCTCCTGGTTTAGATTTCCTGCTTTGCATACTGAGAGCTGTGATGACATGGGAGGGGCTGCTGCTGCTGAGAGAGAATCTCTGAAACAGACAAGTGTGGCTGCTGTGTGATCTGTGTGCTCTGTGTGTACTCTCCATAGATAATGATGATGACTGCAGTTTCATTCCTATGAGAGACACTTCCTACAGGCAGCTGCACATCATACCAAAATGAAAGCACACAGATGAAAGGCTGCAGCAGCCTTTCTCATATAGCCTAGGTAGCAGCCTAGACAGCACATCCAGAACAACTCATAACCCGCCACCTACTGACACTCTGCTGCATGCTCCTCTGCTGAAAAAAAAAAAAAAGATAGAGAGAAGGGACTAGACCAGGCACAAAACAGCCCACTGGCCGGCAGTGGGCCGCGGAATGGGGGTTGGGGACCCCAGCCTAAGGAGACATCAAAAAGGAGTGGGGGTGTCACAGAGGGAGGTGACGGTTCAGCAGTGATGTCCCAGTTCTTCATGAAAGAAGCTGGCGGTGATGGCTGACACTGCTGAGCATCCAGATTGCTGACATCTGGCAGTGCTGGCCACGGTGTTCCAGTTCAAAAAGTGCAGTAGTGTTCATTTCTGTGGTGGGCCCCGACTTCTGGGCAGCATTTGGCAGGACTACCTGTTATTATTCCCTCTTCCACCACCAGGTTGCGCTGCACCACTGGCACTATCCTCTGAGCCACGATCACATGTAATAACATGATCGCTAGTCAGAAGGTTATGCCGGTAGTGCAGCGCTGCGGGTGGAGGAAGAGATCAAGCTAATCCAGCCATCCGGAGCAGGAAAAAATGCTCCCTGCACCGCTCTGCATGATCTCATTAAAATAGTAATAATAATAATAATTAGGGAGAACAACGAGTTCTGCCAGCTGAGATGAAAATTAGTGCAGCATCTTCAAACAAAATATTGAATCTGAAGATGCTAATGGGTTAAAGGATGCCTGGCCACAGACAAGGCTACCTAAGGTGAGCACAGAGGTATGTTCATGCTGGATCCACATATGTCTGCGCCTTGTCCATTCCTCTCCTTCTTCCTTCTGGTTTCCATAATCACTTCTTGAAAATGTAGATGTTTTGCTAAAGTCAGAATTTCAGACAGGAAGGGGCAGGCTTGCTATAATGTTCCCTCCCATCACCCGCCCATTCCCTCCTCTTTCTTGCCTCATTCACTCTCCTTAATGGGGAACCATAACAACGTATAGTAGAATGTAGTGAATTATTCAGAATACCAACTTTTACATTAACTACCCTAGTTTTAGCATCAACTGAAACACGCCTTATATCTATATATTGCTGTATATTGGTATGTAGCCCAGCCTTCCACTGAGGGTTATCCTAAGCTGTTTATTATAGGGAATACTCTAACACCTAACCCCCTCACCGCCCCCCCCCCCCCCCCCCTCCCAGCCTTCTACTGGCTTTAGAACTCTCCATAAATAAACATTCTGCCGAGATCAACTGCCAGTAGTAAAGATGTTGCCATCTGTAATACATTTCAGAATGTAAATCAGGGAGAGGAAATATTTAACAATGGGCAATTCGGGCATACACTGTAAAAAATAAGCACCCTTTTTTACATTTTGTTATTTCCACTACAGTTCCTGTTTAGTGGGGGACCCGGGGGGTTCTTCTAGCCCCTCAAAGTCTAGCAGGTCCTTCAGTTTCCTCCCGGGCTCTCCATTGTGCCACTGTGTCCCTTCTAAAAGCTCGCCCACTGTACCAGTCTCGAGCTACTGCACAATTGCGGCCCTGTCCGTGCATCTCCTCATTTGGGGGCATCCTGCGCATGTGCAGCAGTATGTACCTCTAGTTTGTGTACCAAGCTTTGGTCCTATCCCAAGACTCAGACAGCAGACGGGAGACACAGAAGAATGTTAAAACTCCAGTGGTTGCTAACTTTTAAACGTAAAAAACATTAGAACAATATAAATTGCAAAGGTCCCTGTTCTGCACCCAACCCAATGAAACATCATGCAGTTCACCTGTGAAGAAGTAACCATGTAGGAAATGCTGTAGACACGTGTTGTAAGATGTTTCTACAGCTGGTTCTGGCGGTACAAGTTCCTTGTCTTCACTTTAAAAACTCTTCGGAGTTCTGAATCCTGCTGATCAACCTGTTCTTCAGAAGGCATCTCCTCGCCTCCGGAGGGAGCAACGGGATTCGTCTTGACAAGTGAAGTTTACAAACCGCTGTTTAATGAGTTGTAACCATATGTTCCAGGGACATCTCCGGCAATAATGAGCTGCTTAGGCGTTGGCTTCCTGGAGCTATGTTTATCCTTCCATGACACCGAGCAGACAGGATCCCATCCGGCGTTGTTGCCAAAGGTGCAGAGCTGTCCTGATCCTCTCTTATTTTTGCCTCCTTGCACCAGCTGAGAACAGGTTTCCTGTCTCGTCTCTGCCAAAAGTAATTAAAGAGGAACTACCATCTCAAGGAAATCTCCCATACCTGTTCTTGACCCTCACCTACTTAGCTTCACTAAAGACAGAAAAAAACGAAACAAAGCTTTTTGACGCATTACATTTGTTAAAATTGTCTTGAATTGCCTGATGGTATCAAGATGGTAGCCCTGGATGGTTTTATGCTACCACATATACTAAAGCCTAGTACACACATCCAATTTTGATTGATCAAAGATTAGCGCATTCCATGTGGTAGGAGAGTTTATCTACACAATCTGTTGATATTATTCAAAGATCTGTTGCCCCTCATACTACATAGTGAAGGTATTGGACAAACATTAGACTAACCTATGCCTAACACTAACCTCCCCCCATCTATGCCTAACACTAACCTATGCCAACTATGCCTAACTCTCACCTCCCACCATCCATGCCTAACACTAGCCTCCCACCATGTACTGTAGGCCTAACACTAGTATATATGGTTTATCGCCACCCAGTCTCTTTGACAAAGGGTGACCTGAATGCTGGCTCACCCTGCCGCCGCTCAAACTGCAGACAGCATTAATTATGATTCCCCCTTCGAGTCATAGCAACTCAGAGGGAGAAGTAATTCAGCTTCTGGCTATCGCCAGCACCCATATTACATTTCCATGCAGCCATAAACATAATAACATTATGTCTATGGCGGCACTCAGGTCAGATTCAGCATGGGGAAGAGAGCACACCAAAATAACCTAATGCTAACATTGACCTCACCCATCTATGCCTAACACTAACCTCTCTCCTATCTATGCTTAACACTACCCTCCCATCTTCTATGCCTAGCACTAACCTCCTACCATCTATCCCTAGCACTAACCTCTTCCCTACCTATGCCTAACACTAAACACCCATCATCTATGCCTAACACTAACCTCTTACCATATATGCTTACTACTAACCTCCCCCTATCTGTGCCAAACACTAACCTCCCCATCTATGCCTAACGCTGACCTCCCACCATCTATGCCTAACACTAACCTCCCCATCTATGCCTAACACTAACCTCCCCATCTATGTCTAACACTAACCTCTTACCCTATATCTCTACTACTAACCTCCCCCCATCTATGCCTAACACTAACCTCCCACCATCTATGCTTAAAACTATCCTCCCCATCTATGCCTAACACTAACCTCCCCATCTATGTCTAACACTAACTCCCCCCCCCCATCTATGCCTAACACTAACCTACCACCATCTATGCCTAACACTAACCTACCACCATCTATGCCTAACACTGTTTCTACTTGATGAGACTCTGCATAGGATGTAATGTGAATTATGGCTATAGTGGAGCTTACTGAGTATTTTGGGTGTAATTCAGCCAGCAGCTATAGATGGAGCCCAAATTACATGGGGAACAAAAGAATTAGGTAATCAGTTGGGAAATACTGTATTTTTTGGACTATAAGACTCACCTTTTCTCCCCCAAAAGTGGGAAAAAGTCACTGTGTCCTATAGTCCAAATTTAGGGAGTTCCTGACTTGTGAACCCTGCCAATACGAACCTCCAACCTGCCACAATGTGGGGGACTCCATGTACTGTGCCCATGCAGAGGAGGACACAGGGGACAAATGGAGGACACAGGGGGGCATAAAGGGGCATAGATGAGAACACAAGGGGGACACAAATGAGCATAGAGGAGGACACAAGGGGGACACAAAGGGGCATGGAGGAAGACACAAGGACAGAGGCGGACACATGGGGGACACAGAAGGATGCAAGGGAGGACACAGGGAGACACAAGAGGTACAAGGGGGCATGAGGTACAAAGGGGACATAATCCACAAGATGCCCTTTCACCATGGATGCACCAGGTTTAGTATATACTTATTTTTTCCCCTTGCTTTGTCCTCTAAACCTAGGTGCGTCATATGGTCAGGAGCATCTTATAGTCCAAAAAATATGGTAGTGTAGAAAAGAAAAGAATAGCTAGAGCAGGGTAAGCAGTCATCCGGCTTCACGACACATTGTTTTTACACGTATGCCTCACTTGAACCCTCTCACTATGGATGCTGAACCCTAACCTACCCTACTCCACGCAACGTCTGTGACATCTGTGCCGCCTTTGTCACTAAACACTCCATACATCAATATTTCTCCATGGCCTATTCCTGCAAAGGCCCACCTAAACTTGAGAACATTACATAGGGTAGAATCAGTGAACAAAAATCATGTGCAGGATTACACCAAGCTGATTTACTGCTAACATCACCAGGGTACTGACAATTCCCCATGTAACCAAAGACTCAGGCCGCTGAAATCACCTATGGGAAAGGAGGAGCGATGGAAACAAGCCACAGTAATTAGGCAGGTGGTAACAGCCATACTTACCATACTATGTACATGGCAACTCCAGTTTTAGGCAGCCCCCTCCCCAGGATGCATATCCATTCCAGATGTGCCCCCAGTATGTATACAGTATGAGAAATGTTCACCTCCCATTCATTAGCCTATAACTTTATCACTACTTATCACAATGCACTGATCTATATCTTGTTTTTTCCGCCACCAATTAGGCTTTCTTTGGGGGGTACATTTTGCTAAGAGCCACTTTACTGTAAATGCATTTTAACAGGAAGAATAAGAAAAAAATGGAAAAATTCATTATTTCTCATTTTTAAGCCATTATAGTTTTAAAATAATACATGCCTCCATAACTAAAACTCACGTATTGTATTTGCCCATATGTCCCGGTTATTACACCGTTAAAATTATGTCCCTATCACAATGTATGGCGACAATATTTTATTTGGAGATAAAGGTGCATTTTTTCCATTTTGCATCTATCACTATTTACAAGTTTAAAATAAAAAAAATATAGAAATATTTCATCTTTACATTGATATTTAAAACGTTTAGACCCTTAGGTAAATATTTACATGTTTTTTTTTTTATTGTAATGTTTTTTTTTTTATAGTAAACATTTTATTTGGGTAGTTTTGGGAGGGTGGGAGGTAAACAATAGATTTATTATGTAAATGTGTGTTAATTTTTTTTTTTTTTCTTTCAGGTGTAGTATTACTTTTTGGCCACAAGATGGCGGCCATGAGTTTGTTTACATGACGTCACTCTAAGCGTAACACACTCTTAGAGTGACGCATCGGGGAGGGAACAGCCAGAAAAAGCACAGCTTCCGAGAGAAGCTGTCGCTTTTTCAGCGGGGGAGAGGAATCAGTGATCGGGCACCATAGCCCGATACATTGATTCCGTGGCTATCGAATCCGCGATCGGGAGTGCGCGTACATGCGCGCGATCGGCCGCGGGAGTGCGCGGTAGCGCGCATGGTTCCTGGACGTAGAAACTACGTCCAGGAACCAAAATAGGTTAAAAACGCATAACAATGCGTTTTTTGTGCGGCCCATAGACTATCATTATCTGTGTTTTTGCACACAGACACTTCCCGGCGATCATCGGCTTTTTCGACAAAAATTGATCCCTCACCCCAGAGTCGGCAGACACATGGCAGCCAATCGGGTATCCCTCCCTACTGGACCACAGACCTCCATATAAACGTCAGCATAGCAGCAATTTTACATTCTGCGTTTGGCTGTTGTGCTAGGCAGATCAGGGAGGTCTGTGCTGCTGAGAGGGATAGCTTACATAGCTTGCTGTACTCTGTGTGTTCAGCGCAGTTTCTTGCTACTACAGTACTACTATATAACTCTTATAGCCCTTGTAAGAGCTGTGTGTTCTGTGCAGTTTCTTGCTACTACAGTACTACTATATAACTCTTATAGCCCTTGTAAGAGCTGTGTGTTTTGTGTGCTCAGCGCAGTTTCTTGCTACTACAGTACTACTATATAACTCTTATAGCCCTTGTAAGAGCTGTGTGTTCTGTGTGTTCAGTGCAGTTTCTTGCTGTTACAGTTCTAGTTCACAGTCTAGGTAACCCAAAAGCCCTTGTAATGGCTGTGTTGTTTTTTTCTTGCTATTGTTATATTGCTGTTCTGTGTGTGCACTGTCCAGTGCACTTTAGCTGTTGGAGACAGGTGTGCAGTGCTGCTAGTGCTACAGTAGTTCACCCAATAGCCCTTGTAAGGGCTGGGATTTTTTCCTTGCTATTGTTATATTGCTTTTCTGTGTGTCCAGTGCACAACTTAGCTGTTGGAGACAGGTGTGCTGGTCCTAGTAGTGCACCAACTAGATAACCTAATAATCCTTCATCACCACTACTGGCACATCTAGGATCCACTACTGCCCTGCATAAGGCCTCACTGGCAGGGCCTATATTTTGTGGTGATTGTTGCACATAGCATAAACCTATCTGTCACCTAACCAGAGTGAAGTGGTATTCAATAAAAAAAAAATAGTGTCCAGAACCACTACACGGTATTTCGACTGTCAGTGTGAACCAGGCCAACCCTTACACTATTTTATCGCTGTGTATGCACGCCGGACATTTTAAAACACTTTATTCCACTAATTTAGGAATGTAATGTGATTTCTGCCCTTTAGAGATTAAAGCGGATCCGAGATGAAAAACTATAACAAGTAACTTGTAAGGGCTTAACAAGTAACTAGTAATATCTTATCTAAAGTTTAGATAGTTTACACAGCATATCTAGCTGCAAACAGCTTCAAAGTTTATGATTATTTATTCCTGTGATACAATGAGAGCAGCCATGTTCTGTTTGTCACATTGTCACAGGCTGAGGGCTGGAGATGCTATCAGCTTGCCTGTGTGTAAATTCAGTCCACTCTCCCCCTCCCTCCTCCCCTCTGCCTCTGAAATCTCTGGCTAATAACAGGGCCGGAGCTACCATAGGAAAAAATGGGCAATTGCCCCAGAGCCTGTAGGGGCCCCCAAGGTGTTCCTCCCCGATCTTAACTGTTGCTCCCCAGGGACTCTGCAGAGTATTTGGCAGAATAGCGTTTTATCTGTGCTGGCAGGCAGGTGAGACACTACACTGACATAGACACTGCAGGGCCCCAGGGAGCACAGTTAAGTTGGGAGGTGATTGGCGGAGGGTCAGCAGCCAGCTCAGGGGCCCAGGAGGGAAATTTGGCTGCAACAAAGGGCCCCTAATGACGCTTTTTGGTCGTAGGGGTGTTTTTTTTGGGGGGCCCCAGGCTAATTTTGCCCTAGAGCCAATTGTTACTTGAACCGGCCCTGGCTAGTAACCTCCTCCTCCTGCCCAGACTGAGCTCCCATAAGCCCTTGCTACAGTGCCCAGGCACAAAAGGAGCTGTGGGCGAGACTTGTTTAGTTTATAGGGAATTAGAGTATTAAAACAAAACAAAAAAAGTATTTGGCTTGAGGAATTCCCTATAAACTATATGAAAGGAACACATTTATGCAATGAGTAAAAGTTTATCTCGGATGCACTTTAAAACGTGACTCTGCATCAACTACGTAATTTTTTGTGGGACTTTTGCCATGGATCCCCTTCCGGCATGCCACGGTGCAGGTGTTAGGGCCATTTAAAATACTTTTACATCCATTTTGTGGCCACAAACTGCCCGTAGAGATGATAGAATTCGCCTGGCCATTGAAGTCTATGGCTGTTTGCCCCTTCTCGAACGTTTATGGAAAATGCACGTTCACGAACTGAAAATTTGATGTTGGCACCATCACTAATGGTGACTACTCTGGAGCTTTGAATGCGTTCACTGCAGTAGCTGCTCAGCAATGCTTGCATCTGTAACCAAGAAGGGAACGACTTATCCGGCAGAGTGTTTCAGGTAACTAGTTACCTGACTAGCTGCTTACCCAGCATTTTGGAGAATTTCTATAATGAATTATCCACCTGATGCATACACAGCATTCCAGCGGGGTCCCTCTGTCCTCTGGAATGAATGTCATTGCAGTTAAATTAGAGAACATAGGGGTGCAAATAGAAGTGAAAACGTTTACTTCTGGCTTTGCACAGAGAGGAGACTTCTGGGTACTCCTTTACACCAAACTTTATACCGTTACCGTGGTCTCCAGAAAGTCAACTCTGCCCTTTATGGAAGTGAAAATATTTACCTCAGGCTTTGTGCAAAGTAGAGACTTCTGGGTACTCCTTTACACCAAACCTCACCCCGTTGGCGTGGTTTCTAGAAACTCAACTATGCCCTTTATGGAAGTGAAAACATTTACTTCTGGAATTGGCGGAGCGGAGACTTCTGGGCACTCCATTACACCAAACCTCATCCTGTTGCCGTGGTTTCCAGAAAGTCAACTCTGCCTTTTATTCATTGTTCTTTTCAAGCTTGCCGTTTGCAGAGGGAAAGGGGGAAAAAAAACAAGTAATCCTTGTTTTCGGTTGAACAGTTACAAACAAATATTGTGAATGTTATTTCCCCTCTCTGGTGGATAGTAGGAGGCTGGAACACTGCTCAGTCCAATAGTCCAATAAAGTTAGTAAAACGACAAGAAAGTGCAATAATTTGTTTGCTTACTGGATGCTATCTGCACTCCAGTAAATTAAAATGAGCTGCATAATGTCAGGGCCCCGGTAGGATAAATGAAATAAGACGGTATTTGATTTTTTGCACAAGCCTGCCATCTGGTGGTGGTAAGCGATGGTGCACCTCACTTTTGGAAAGGCAGGAATCCATTATGCGTACATCTGGGTAAACATTCTGGGTAGATGAGATCAGGCAGATTCACGCAGCAAGATAGCAGATGCCCAATCTTCCAATCAAACAGATTGGGCTTGATTCACAAAACCGTGATAACTCTTATCAGGATCGCATTAGCGCTATAACGCGCGTAAATGCGAATTTCCGTGGAAAAAAATCTTGGCCGTTTTTGCGCAAAAAAATCACGTTTGTTGGCGCAAACGTGAATTTGCACGAGAGAACAGCCGCGAAAAAAAAGTTACACAAGTTATATCGTGTAACTTTTTTTGAGATAGTATGGCAAAAACGTTAGCCATACTATCTCAGAAGAAAAACACATATATAAGTAGATAAATACTTTCTCTACTTACATAACATACTGTATGTATTTTACTGTCCACGTTTTGATTTTAGTGAAAATCCTTCTTAACATTTCCCATTTTAAGTGTGGCTATTTTGAAGCCAATTCTGATGTCATTTCCTCCCTTACTCTCCTTTGCCTGATTTGCCCACACCCTTCACTGTAGAAAGTGCATTGTCTCAGCATGAGAAATATTGGCCAATCAGAGAGGAACAGAGGTGTGGGAAGGGAAAACAGGAGGGAAAGAGCAAATCAGGCTGCATTAGTTAAATCTGAGAGGAAGTACAGAAGCAAAAAAGGACAACCCAGCATGCCCTGCAACTTCCCTTTTGTGTACCAAATTTTGTGTGTACCAAATAAGAGTCAGGTAAACTGGGGAATGATCATTCATCAACAAGAAAAGTAATAGTGATTTTAACTTTTGGATTGCCTGGTTAGCATTAATATTACTTGTTTACCAGATAAAAATAAAGAATTGATTTTTCATTTTATGCCCGACAGTTACACTTTAAAAATAACTTGGAATGTGGTCCTACAGATGCTGCAGAGTGTAGCCTACTACTCTATTCCAGCAAGAAGGGAACCTGAAGTGATAGGGATATGGAGGCTGCCATATTATTTATTTCCTTTTGCAATACCAGTTACCTGGCTATCCTGCTGATCCTCTGCCTCTAACATAGCTCCCAACTGTTCCTTTTTCGGAGGGACAGTACCTTTTTGGGAGCCCTGTCCCTCTTTCACCCTCATTTGTCCCTCTTTCAGGACTTTGTCCCTCTTTCTATGTAAATATATATTTTTCTCTACTAAAATGTGTTTGATTGACTCTAAACTTTATTCCCAACCTTTAAATTGATATAATACTAATTTTAAAATGTTACTATGAAGTAAAATGAACCAGAATAGAAAGGACCAGTGTGGTTTGAATTATAAAACAACATATTTTTCTTATGAAATCTTTATGGTATGTGTGATTAGAGGTGTGATGAGGGCGTGGCCAGGGGTGTGGCAGGGGCGTGGCTTAAGTGTCCCTTTTTCTCATCTCAAAAAGTTGGGAGGTATGCTCTAATACTTTTAGCCATAGCCCCTGAACAAGCAGGCAGCAGATCAGGCTTTTCTGACATTATTGTCAGATCTGGCTAGATTAGCTGCAGATCAACAGGGCTGCCAGGCAACTGCTATTGTTTATAAGGAAATAAATATGGGAGCCTCCATAACCCTCTCACCTCGAGTTCCCTTTCAGGCCCTTTTTACACTTACATTGCAAGTGTGAGCTGTGTTACCATTTTACCGTAGCAGGGTAACGCAATGGCAATGCAAAGCAATGGGGCCTAGTACACTTATGGCATTGCGTTGTGCCAGAAGTTTCCGATTTGCAGCCGAGCTGCTGTAAAGTCAACTGGGGTTCCCCCAGTATAAGGTAACCAGGTAGGTTCCCCAGTATACAGTAACCAGGTAGGTTCCCCAGTATACAGTAACCAGGTAGGTTCCCCAGTATAGGTTAGCCAGGTAGGTTCCCCCAGTATAAGGTAACCAGGTAGGTTCCCCAGTATACAGTAACCAGGTAGGTTCCCCAGTATAGGTTAGCCAGGTAGGTTCCCCCAGTATAAGGTAACCAGGTAGGTTCCCCAGTATACAGTAACCAGGTAGGTTCCCCAGTATACAGTAACCAGGTAGGTTCCCCAGTATAGGTTAGCCAGGTAGGTTCCCCCAGTATAAGGCAACCAGGTAGGTTCCCCAGTATACAGTAACCAGGTAGGTTCCCCAGTATAGGTTAGCCAGGTAGGTTCCCCCAGTATAAGGTAACCAGGTAGGTTCCCCAGTATAGGTTAGCCAGGTAGGTTCCCCCAGTATAAGGTAACCAGGTAGGTTCCCCAGTATACAGTAACCAGGTAGGTTCCCCAGTATAGGTTAGCCAGGTAGGTTCCCCCAGTATAAGGTAGCCAGGTAGGTTCCCCAGTATAGGTTAGCCAGGTAGGTTCCCCCAGTATAAGGTAACCAGGTAGGTTCCCCAGTATACAGTAACCAGGTAGGTTCCCCAGTATAGGTTAGCCAGGTAGGTTCCCCCAGTATAAGGTAACCAGGTAGGTTCCCCAGTATAGGTTAGCCAGGTATGTTTCCGCAGTATATGGTAGCCAGATAGGTTTCCCCAGTATAGGTTAGTGAGGTAGGTTCCCCAGTATAAAGGTAGCCAGGTCGGTTGCCCCAGTATAGTTTAGCCCGGTAGGTTCCCCCAGTAAAGGTGAGTCAAGGAGGTTTCCCAGTATAAGGTAGTCAGGTACGTTCCCCCAGTATAGGTTAGCAAGGTAGCTTCCCCTGGCCCTGCTGCAACCCCCTCCCTCCCCGTCCGCCGCTTAACTTCTTGAAACAATTGGTAGCTGCCTCCTGCAGCAGGAATGGCTTGCCGGGTCCCCCTCACCTGCCTGCTTGTAGCAGACGTCAGATCCTCCTGACCTGCAGCACTGCAGGAAGAAAGGAAAGCGGCTCCCATAGCAGCTCATATACCAGAAGTAATTACTGTAGCGTGGCGGTCACGCAGATCTGAGGTCTACATCAAGCAGGCAGGTGAGGGGGACCCGTTAAGCCTGTCCTGCTGCAGGAGGGGGCCACCCAAAACCAGCGGTGGCTGGGAGCAAGGGGAGTAGGCAGGATACTGCTTGACGCGTTACGCCACCTGATGAAGCAGCGTCAACTCGCGTCAGGGGCGGGAAGGCCCTGGCTCCACCCCCCCCAACAGTGATGTGCTCCCTGCTGGACAGGAAGTACGACACTGATTTTTGGGCAATCAGCGCATGTACGCTGCACTGCCACTGCTAAATTGATTGTTGCAGTGCCGTTGACTCCAGTGCAAACGCCTTCCATGTGGTATCGCTCCCTCGCTGTCCTTCTCCACTTCCTGGTTCTTCTGCAATTGGCCTGAAAAGTCCTCCAGCACTGGGCATACTACGCATGCACAGCCCGGCCGCACGCGCCCATCACAATGAATACCTACCTTTGAAAAAAAATCCCACATCAATATCCTCTAAACTGTCTTGCGACCTTGAGTGAAGATCAGTGATTGGTGGCACCCGCCAACACACGCGTCGCTTGTCACAGCTCGAGCTATACTAAGTATAGCTAGAACTAAAGCATCTTTAAATTTGTCTCCTAGACTCCCCGATGGTCTATTAACAGACCAATGGGAATCCCCATTCATTGTTAATTAAGAACATTACGTTTTTTGTTGTTGTGTTTTTATTTCACTTAACTCTTTGTAGAAATGGGTAAGAGGTACTATGTACCACTATACTAATTTCTCCCGGGGAGGGGGCTGGCATCTGTGGGTCCCCTTCTTAAATTGGGGTTCCAGATACCACCATGAGCACCCCAGGTCATCGTCGGCCCCCACCTCCTCCTGGGGCACTGGAGGTGGGGGAGAGCCCCTTGTCTATGGAATGGACAAGGGCGCCGGGGCAGAAGGGGAGTCTTGGGCTCCCCTCTCCTCCAGAGCCCCCCAATACCATGGACCATGCGGGCTGGTATTGCTCAGGGTGTGAAGCCCGAAACGGCTGGGTTCCGCATTCTGGCAATCCCAGCCTGCATGGGGGACAAGGGGTTAAAGAAGCTCAGGAGGGGGGACCCCACATACATTTTTTTTTTCATTTCCCACACTCTGATTTAAAAAAAATACATTTTTATACATGTTGATACATTATCTGCATTTTACCACATTTAAATATATACTTTAAGGTCTAGTGCACACCAGAGCGGTTCGGCTGCGGTTTGCGATCCGCTTGCGTGTGCGGATCCGCTAGGGTAATGTATTTCAATGGGCTGGTGCACACCAGAGCGGGAGGCGTTTTGCAGAAACGCATACTCCCGGGCTGCTACAGATTTTGGATTGCGGATGCGTTTCTGCCTCAATGTAAAGTATAGGAAAAATGCAAACCGCTCTGAAAAACGGCACTTCAGAGCGGTTTGCCAGGCGTTTTTTGTTACATTAGCTGTTCAGTAACAGCTTTACTGTAACAATACATGAAATCTACTACACCAAAAACGCTTCCCTAAACCGCAAAATGCTAGCTGAAATGCTACAGAAAAAGAAGAAAAAGCGTTTCAAAATCTGCTAGCATTTTGCAGATCTGCTAGCGGTTTTTGGTGTGTACCAGGCCTAAGGCACACCAGAGGAGTTTTTCTGAGCGTTTTGAGTTTTTAAATCTGCTGCTAATGTTTTCCTATGTGTCTGTGCACACTGGAGCAATGAGGTTTTGTAAAAAACCCCATAGCATTACACTGGGAAGAGCTTTTGAAACCTCTAAAAGCTCTTCCCAATGTAATGCTATGTTTTTTTTTACAAAACCTCATTGCTCCAGTGTGCACAGACACATAGGAAAACATTAGCAGCAGATTTAAAAAATCAAAACGCTCAGAAAAACTCCTCTGGTGTGCACCAAGCCTGAGGGCTGGTGCACACCGAGCGGCTTTTTCAGCGTTTCTGCAGCCGCTTGCAATGTATCTCAATGGGGTGGTGCACACCAGAGTGGGAGGCGTTTTGCTCAGAAAAACTCCTCTGGTGTGCACCAAGCCTGAGGGCTGGTGCACACCGAGCGGCTTTTTCAGCGTTTCTGCAGCCGCTTGCAATGTATCTCAATGGGGTGGTGCACACCAGAGTGGGAGGCGTTTTGCAGAAACGAAAAATGCCGGGGTGAGGCATTTTTTGGATTTCGGATGCATTTCTGCCTCAATGTTAAGTATAGGAAAAACGCAAACCGCTCTGAAAAACGCCTGTTCAGAGCGGTTTTGCCGGCGTTTTTGTTACAGAAGCTGTTCAGTAACAGCTTTACTGTAACAATATATGAAATCTACTATACTGAAATCCGCAGCAGCAATCCGCAAAACGCTAGCAAAACGTCATAGAAAAATAAGAAAAAGCATTTCAAAATCTGCTAGCATTTTGCGGATCTGCTAGCGGTTTTCCTGCCATCGATTTTCTCAAAAACTACAAGGTATTTTTGAAAAAAAAATGCCCCCGCTATTCTCCTTAACATACCCTGCATAACGGCATTTCCTTAGTTAGGAGTCGGCTCAGAAATACAACTTGTAATTCGAAATTACAAGTCGAATGCGAATATAATTACTGGTGCATTCGAAATTGCCATTCGTGATCGCGGCCAATAACGAATGACTATTATGAGCTTGTAAATGTAGAAAATCATGAAGTCTTGATGAACAACCTTGGTAGCAATGTTAGCTTTATGGTGGCCATACACGGTACAATAAAAACGTTCGATTTTCCCGTTTATTCAATCTAAATGATCGAATTGAATGAAAGTTGAATTTTTTTTTTTTCGATCAAGAAATTTGAACGATTATCCTGTTTTTTCGGGAAAAATGATCGGACATGCTGGAAAAATCTTTATATTCGATCTAATGAAATAATCGAACTAAATTATCTAATTGAAAAATTGTACCATGTATGGCCACCTTTAGATTTAGGGAAATCGCTCCAGAGAAATCCAGCCAAAAGCGGCAGAGCCGTGAAGATGAAACACATAGGAACACCGATCTTTGCTCCCTTACAATGAAATATCGACGTTGGGTCACTGGAGCGGATCCTGACAGCGTTACCTTGCAGCCGATGTGTGGAGTGTCACCTGAGATATCTTCTCATGGAATATGAACACACTCGCTTTCTCTTCATTCAGATCCTTTTTCTTTAAAGTCGTCTGTCTCATCCAGCCCTTTGTGGAGGATGGTATCCAATGAAGACGCAATCGCCAATCAGACAGGCAACGTGGCAGCTCGCGCTCGCTGGAACACCGCACGGTGGGATAAATGTTCAAACAGGGACAATGGATTGAAATCTAAAATTGCAAGCTGCTGAATTCTGTCCTGTTGAGAGGCACTCTCTCTGAGTTTTTTTTTCCCCTTAAATCTCATTTTCTGTGTCTTACTAAAGCACAGCTTGGCGAAACCGGCCAAGATATGAAATAATCAGAAGACTTAACATAATGTGACTTTGTCTGCCCTCACTGACTCTTTCATTGTTGTCTGCCCTCACTCTTTCATTGTGATTTTATTCAGTATCTAGGTGGAAGGTTGCAATCGAGTCCCCACAGTGGCGTATCCAGAGGGGTTCAGGCATGGATTGTGCCATGTGTGCCACAGTGCCATGGGCTCCATGCCTGCACCCTCCTCCCTTAAAGGGAACCTAAACTGAGAAGGATATGGATTTTTCCTTTTAAAATAATGCCAGTTGCCTGACTCTCCTGCTGATCCTGTGTCTCTAATACTTTCAGTCACAGCCCCTGAACAAGCATGCAGATCAGGTGCTCTGACTGAAGTCAGACTGTTTCAGGTGTGAGATCCAGATACCACTGCAGAAAATTGATCAGCAAGAGAGTCAGGAAACTGGTATTGTTTAAAAGGAAACATCCATATCCCTCTCAGTTTAGGTTCCCTTTAGCCTCTTGAGGACCACAGGTTTATACCCCCCTAGTGACCAGGCGATTTTTTGC